>NW_011334773.1:519023-539911 GCF_000735185.1 Notothenia coriiceps
TTAGGAACCACTCACATTTTCCTTTAGGAGTCAGGGTATTGAAAAAGCAGGTGTGTGTGTGTGTGTGTGTGTGTGTGTGTGTGTGTGTGTGTGTGTGTGTGTGTGAAAAATAGACTGTCCATCAGTGTGTGAAAGTGCACTTTTGTGCATGTTTGCTTCAGAGGTGTGAGTTAATTGCAATGTTTTTGTAAAGTCTAGTGTATCTGGTTTATCTCACAGGACGTCATGTTGTATCAGCAAAGTGCATTAAACATTTGGCATACATTGCTCACACCATCTAAAATGATTCATGTCCATCATCCTGGTGGTACAGTAAGATTACAAAAACACAGCGCTGCAGCAGTTAATGCTTCATCGTCTTTAGTGTCAGTGAGTTGCCTGACATATAACCTTTGTGCGTGATTTACATCGTGGTGTCAAACGAGAGTCATGAAAGTTGCATGACAGTCTTGTTAAAAGTCATTATAGTAACAAGTTTCATGTGTGAAAGAGACAAATATTGAAAGCCCATCATCATCACTGTCTTTCTCCAAGTATCCAACTACCAAGGTTCTGTTGTTCACAGCAGGATTAGGCTACATGTAGGATTATATGTGTATATGGTTTCAGGGTGACACTTTGGATTAAAATACTTACAGGACAAGGACATATTAAAGGGGACACTGTAAAATATGACCATGATTTCACAATATTTAGCTGTAATATTTTACAATAAATTACTGTTTTACCACTTTACAGTCTTTACCTGTAATGTTCACAATATAATACTGTAATTTTGAAAGTGAAATACAGGCACAGTTAATTACTGGCTTGACCACAGTCTGCAGTGTTTACCCAGTGTTTCCTGACATCAAACGTTTTATTTCATGTTGCTATGTGTTTTTAACGTATATTAAAAAACGGGGACATTTCCGGGGACAGTTTCAACCGGGGACAGGGCAATACAAACGGGGACTGCGTCTGGTCACCCTACTGTAAAGTCACAGTATTTAGTTGTACTTTTATTCTAATTTACTATAAAATATCTACAGTCAATTACTGTGAAATCCATGCAACTAGTAACCAGTAATTTACTGTAATTTTACAACCAAACATTTTACAGTGGACCTATCATGCAAAATGCCCTTTGTGATGTCTTTTATAAATACATATGTCCCCCCGGTGCGTCGGGGAATTCACGCAGCGTCAGAAAATAAAACCCTCTCTCTTTTCTTCCGTACCCAAATCTTTTAAAAACGGGTGTACAACGAGCGGATACAGATTCCATCCGAACTGACGTCAAATCGGCAGCGGACCCACAGAAAGTTGCTATCAGAAACAATGCCTGACGTGTTTTGGACCTAATCTCGTCTTTGTTGATATTAGCAAGCCTCGCTAACACTCAGAGCTAACCTGTACTGGATAGCACATGTGTTTAAAAAGCAGGACATAAAAAAAGAACTCACCTTGTGATAAACCCGCAAGAGAAAAAGCATTTGAGCTCCATACTATTTCAAAAATAATCCTTGACGTGGTTTAAACAGGATGGCGTTTTAATACAGTAGAATTTAACTTTATCGGTGGAATTCTGATCAGGCATTAGCTCCGCCTCCTGTTCTTTCCTTGTTTTCAAGCTAAGGACCAAAGATCCGCGTTTCTCTAACAGGGCTTCAAAAGAGGGGTTTGAGCAGTATGAGGGAAGGCTACAAGGTGAACTGTTTGGTATTGTGAAAAAAAAACTTCATAGACATGTTTTCTATAGGTATGGCCCTACAATATATTTTTCGAATAAGGCAAGTTTATTTATTTAGCACCTTTCAACACAAGGCAATTCAAAGTGCTTTACAAAAAATGAAAGACATTAAGAAAATGGCATTTAAAATCAGTCATTAAAAAGAAAAGATAATAAAATATACATTAAAAGAAAAAATACATGGATAAAAGTTACAGTGCAGTCTAAGATATGAATAGTTAAATTAATTTAGAAATATAGCATGATAGGTTCACTTTAAGTTATCTTTGTCTGGGCATCTGCTTCTTTTTTCAATAATAAAAAAAAAAAAGTATTTTTCCTATGCGCCCCACAACCGCTCCTAGTGCTTTGAGTTGAACATTGATTGTTTTGGCCATATCTGTCTATCTTGAGCTTTATTTGTCAACAAAGGCGGAGAAGCCGGGCAGACAATAAATGTTGTGCTTTTATCGCAGCACGTGGCGTTTCCAACAGATCGTCCTCCTCGCTCTAAGGCTGTCAGATTTAGCTCTGACTGACGGCTTCATGCAAAGTATGAGGGCAAGATCCCCTGGTTGGTGCTCATGGTGAAAACTAACATGTCAAACTAAAAGACAGTAGCCAAAACATTTTTATAAAAGGCAAGAGGGCGATGCTTGTCTACAGCTGTTAGAGTAGCCTACAGATATTGATGTCAAAGAAACGTGTGTTGACACACCCGAAGATCTCTTTAACTTATTCTCAATTATCAGATTTTTGCTCGGTACAGTAAGTCATACTATTGCCACTGAAAAATTAAGTGTGCCTTTATTAAGAGTACAAATAATCCCAGAGCCTCACTTCTTATTACATTGTACCTCCTTGTTAAACTAGTATGTCGTTTTTCAGTATATTGGTAGATGTGTGGAGCAAAAAAAAAACAAAAACTGACAGTTCTTAGTGCATGTCCAGTTTATTTATGTTACGACTGTGCTAATGCGTCATGACCCTGATATATTTTCCATCAAGGGGTCAGAGGAGGGGTTAGGTCGTTTTTTGTCTAAGTGCCTCTTGTGCAGTCAGAGGGCTTGTTTATCCTTCAAACGTTAGCTTCCAGGCTCCCCTCATCTGGAGTACATAATTGGCTTTATTTGGCTTGCTTAGTACCAGTAAACATATGTAGCACTTAGCGGCACTTGTTTATGCTTGGGTGTATTCATCAAAACACATAAATGATGTTCTGAAGTGTTCACATTTATGTCAGTTATATTCATTGTGCTGGTTTATTCTGTCACACTAAAGGCCCAACATTGGTGTTATGCCCTAAAAAACAGCCATGAAAGATATTTTACTTTTGAGATATCAAAGCAGAGTAGACATTTTCCCACACGAATGGTTTCAAAAGCAGAAAGATACATTTTTAAATCCATCCATTCAAGCTTCAATGAGTACTAAAAAAAAAAGACCCACAATCAATAAGATGGCCTCCTGTGTTTTGCAAGAACGGAGCTAGGGAGAAAGACCAATTTCTGAGTTGTTCATTCCATGTTCATGGAACAGACAAGGAATTGCAGCAAGCAATATTCCAGCAGCTAGACTTCCATTGTATTTTCAAAGCATTGGATGTTAAAAGTATAGTCCACTACTTTGGTTTGTGCTTGGCTCAGCAGAGTGCATCTTGACATTTAGGTTAAAGTTTTTTGAGAAACAATGGTGCCCTCCAACCCAACAGGCAGATAAAACAATGGTTGAAATAACATTCACTATTTAAAAAGCAGGAGGTACATCATGAAGGCAGGTTCAGGGATACTGGGGTGCTTCTAATCTAGGATCCACTTGATTCACACCTGGGACACCACAGGATCTGCAGTGTGGTAGGGCAGAGGGAGGCACAGCATGTGTTGATCTTGCACAGTGTGAGGTAAGGAGCCCGTCTGTCGTAGCAGTATGGGTACTGAAGAAATGTGCCAGCTGACAGAAAAGCATGTGGGAGGGTGTCACTGTGGGGGTTATACAGCCTTTGAAACCCCAAGAGCTGTAACTAACACACACACACACACACACACACACACACACACACACACACACACACACACACACACACACACACACACACACACACACACACACACACAATTGCATGCTCTGCTTTCGACTGTGGGAGGCATACATTTAATCAAAGGAAATTAGATTGCAGACTTTGCTTGTGTATGCTGCTCCTATGGACCAGTAATCTGATTATATCAAACCGTATCACACATTGTACTCTATCATATTGCATTGTGGCATATCATATTGTATCATGTCATATCATGTTACTGCATCGCATAGCACTGCATTTAATTGCATCATACATTGGTTATTGTCCATTGTATCCTATTGTTTCTACAGTATTCTACCATGCTGCGGAAGATCAATCAATCAATCAATCAAATATTATTTATATCGCCGTATATTACAAATTAAGAATTCACCTCAGGGGGCTTTACAATCTGTATAGCAATCAACACCCTCTATACTTAGAAACCTTGCAGTGGACATGGAACAATAATTGGACATATTGTTAGTAGTCTCTGAGATCAACAATTGTTATACTTTCACTGCCTTATTTACATTTGCCCTTGAATTTACGATAATTTAAATGTTTTGTTTTTTCAGAGATAGAACAATAATCAAGGTTGAATGCAAGTTTATATTTAGACAAATGTTTAACTTCGGAGTATGTATACAGTATATAACCACTATGAACCTAAACTTTTACAGTATGCATCTACTTGTCAATTATTTGAGTTCCTAAATGCAAGTGCAGTTGCCAATAACTCCAAATACAACAGACCCACAAATGAAAAGCAGACAAAGATGATAAATGTAATAAAAAGCAAGAAAGTATGCATGGGTGTCCAGTAGAGTATGTGTGAGCCTGCACGTGCACGTGAATGAGGGAGGGAGCACCTGGGTTGTATTGGTATTTTGAGAAGTGATTGACAGGGGGGAAGTCTATTAGGTGAGATTGTTAACAGAGTTGAGCCTGTTATCTGCTCCAGGCAGCCGTGAAAGGGGACGGCTGATTCACAAGGAAGCTATTGAGAATTTCTAAGGTGTTGTCTGACTGATTTGGGCCCGGGCCCACGACACACTGAGCCAGCACGCTGTGCTTGTTCTCCAATCCACACTGATCAATGCGCTTTCACATTCTTCCTTAAATCTGTCTGTTTCTCCAACTCTCTTCTTCTGAATACGTTTCTCTGTTCACACTTTGCTTAAAGCGCTTTAAGCCTCTTTTTGTTCCTACTTTGCTAAGTTTGCATTTTCCTCACTCTAATTGTGTATTTTCCTCTGTGCTGCATTTTTTTACAAACCAGGAACTTTTCTTATACTGAACTTAACCTAATTCACACAATTAAGCATATAGAGACAACTAATCAAGCTATTGTTTTGCACAGGCAAGCCCAAAAGCAAATATCTTATTTGCTTACACTGTTTTTCCGTCCTTGTTTTAGGCGCATGAATATTTTATATCCCTTTTGTTTATGTTGTGGGCATTAGCTGAGCAGCCTTCTTCACCCCATGCATTTCTTTGAATACCAAACACAGTTAACAGAGTGAAAACTCTATCCTCAGTGGCTGAATAGGATCTAAGGAATTTGACTGCAGGGCTGCAAACTCTTAGCCAAAGTATAAATATGGAAATAATAGGCAAGAAATATGTGTGTCTGTATAGTTTTGATCTGAGGCTGTCGGGTGCATGTGTGCGCACTGAACTCTTTCTGACCTTGGTTTTGATTCACCAAACATTGCCAAGGGGATGCAGTGAATTCATGCATGTGTCTGTCTAGTGCGTAAATGCTTGTGTGAATGTGTGTGTGGCAGCGTGCAAGGTTATCCATTCGCTAAGGCAAACGCAATTTGACATCCAGCCCCACATCCTGTCCACAACAGCTCAACACATACACAAA
Source organism: Notothenia coriiceps (assembly GCF_000735185.1). Classification (NCBI taxonomy): domain Eukaryota; kingdom Metazoa; phylum Chordata; class Actinopteri; order Perciformes; family Nototheniidae; genus Notothenia; species Notothenia coriiceps. Next base: position 524,670 of record NW_011334773.1, read on the forward strand.
CGCAGATGTATGTCGCACTACATGGCGCCACATGTGCCGAACACTTTAACACACCAGCCACGCAACGTGAATGTCTGTGTGTCTTGATGTGGAGCTGTGTGCATCACCCCAGAGGCTGGCTGCTGGGCACAATGGGCCGGGCTTTAAGAGATGTGATTAACCAATTCAGAGAGAGGTGAGGGGAGAAGCAGGAGGAGAGCCGCAGGGAACTGGTCCAAAAGGGGCATTACCCAAAAAAGCTTCTTCTTAGCTCAGCAAAGTTTGCTGATCCAGGAGGGTTTTAACAGTCCTGGGGTATGGTTGTCAGCGTATGTGTTACTTGGAAAGCAGATAGAAGCCCGCCTACATGAAAATCCAATTACAGATGTGACGCTTTGATTCAAAAAGTAGAGGGCTGGTATGTACACTTTTTGAAAGAACAAAACAAATTGTTGCGATCCAGTAACAAAACTGAAGTGGGTGGATCCGGGGGCAAGATTTTAAACTGTTAACAGGAAACAGGGTGTACTTTGACATGAACTGTGAGTCAAAATGAATCAGAAAAAGCAACCACTGAACAGCAGAGTGTGAAGGCCTACAGTTGCAGTGATTTATTGAGACATATCTGTCATCTCTCTTCGTCCCTTCTGAATTCTCACCTCCTTTTATTTCTCTCCTCACTTAAGTTCTCTTTGTTTCTTGCTTGTCTCCTATTTTGTTTGAACTGTGTAACAAATTTGAATCATGAATCATGCAATCCTAGTCAAATAATTTGTAAATAACTACAAAACCCTGAACTCTATTCTGCAGTTAGGAACTGAGTGAGTGTTATATCTACTGAGATAATGGCAGTAAAATCACGCGTTTTTAGTAAAAATATTGAAAGTCGCTAATGGAGGTAGAAGAAGGTAGAAACAGGATGTTGGGACAATAGTGCTTCACAGTATGTTACGTATAAGGTTCAATACGAAAACATTTCTCTATCCACAGATGACAAATGATTGAAAGTGATGTTACTGACCGTAAGATAGGTTAGCCAATAAATGTTGCTGTATACTGTCGCTTACCTATACAATAAGCAATCACGCTGACATGTGTTTGCCATTATGTTCTGCAATTCACCCGTCAATAACTGCAAATGTGGAGCTTCTGAAAAAACTAAACAAATCCTATCTGACAGTCTATGGACGACTTAAGTCAATCCAAATAAACCGTTTTGTCTCCAGTCAAGTCAAGGCCTTTACATTTGTATATCATCACAGCAACTACATTTAATCAACATCCATGCTCAAAAAATGAGGCTCAACCATTCAACCTGCATGACAAAAGGCTGCAAGTTTCAAAATAATAGAAAAATGTAAATTAATTTCGGTTATATTATGTTCATAAAGGCTGCAGGGAAAGCAGCACACCGAAAATAAATGTCAACAGTCCTTGAGCCTATTCTGCTTTTAGTCTTCAAACAATGAAAGTATTAACCAAGGCAAATATCATTTATAGCCGTCCAGTATGGCTATTTGTGGAATTCATGTCCCTGTTGTTCATTATTCAGAAAATCTATTATTCAGTTAATCCACCACACAAGAATTCTCTGAAAGGAAAGACAGGACAAGTATCTATATATCGCAGCTTTAAAGTTACTCTTATTCCCCGTTTGGCCTTGATCCAAACCTGACCAGTTAAAAATGTGTAACATTTGTTCCAATCTGATTAAAGTGATTGGTGGACACTCGCACCAAGTAAATGGTGAATGGACTTATATAGTGCCCGAGAGCAGTGCAAAGCACTCCTCAATGACTTACGTTCACCCACACATACAAATCATGGCTGGGCTGCCATGCAAGGCTCTGGCTGTTTTTGTATTTTCTTTTTTTGTATTTTTCTCCTTTATTTGACAAACTAGAGGCGGACTGGAAACAGCGGGAGAGAAAGAGGCATGACATGCAACAAAGGCTGAAATCGAACATGGGCTGGCAGTGCAGAGGAGCGTACATTTGTTTTGTCCTTAGCTAGACTTTGAATGGCATTTAGATGGAAGACAAAACAGGTAAAAAACACAATCTCTCAAAGACTAAATAGTTTGCCTAAATACATATTCAGATTGAGTCAGTTTACGCCCATTGTGTTTGTGAGCGAACATGTAATTTATTATATTTACTTCTCACTGAGATTATAAATGGAAAATAATGACTAAAATATTTCAGGTAGTTACCTCTTTTGTGTTTCAGTGTTCTACATCACTTGATCAAATCAGACTTATAATTTATACATAAAAAAGAAAGACAAGTGATTAGACATTGTTTCATGTCACAGCCACAGTCTGCCTTCCCTTCCCGACACGGTCAGCTCACAGTGTAACAATCGCCACAGTAGCAATTTTCTCACCCCATTGAAAATGTGTCTCGCAGAGTTTCTGCGTCTGCTCTTTGATTGCTCCCCGACTACTTCACTCGGCGGCTGGCGAGGTGATTTGTTTCTCTGTTGGATTCACAAACAAGCATGGGGAAATTGTTGTGGGAGGCACGTTTACCTTACTCTCACTACAAGCACATAAATGTATTTGCTTTGTGTTTGCAAATCTTTTCCAGCATAGGTCTCATTTTTGTAGTTCCTGTAGTTAAAATCCTATTTCAGTCACTAATTGATTGTCGGGATATGCTGCTGCTCAAACTTGTAATGGACATCTTGAGTGTGTTGATACTTACTTGAGTGTGTTGATACTTACTGTATGTTTGCCTCCAAATAATTAGGTTTAGATAATATGGTAGAACTGTGGATTTGTCCGTAACCTGTCAGATTGTCTGACCGCTCATTTGCTTGCCCTTCTCGGCTTTGTTGTAAAGGTGTGTCGAGCTGTGTCTATGCAGATCCACATCTAAGCAATTAGCCTGACCAGTATGTTATGAAAACACATCCACAGGTTGTCAATTTAACTGACAGTCATTTCAGCAGCATATTCACATTCACGGTTTTATGTGTGGACAAAGTAACCAATACTGCAGGTCCAGATCAGTTAAGAACAATTGGCTTCATTCACCAATATCTCCAATACGTTTTTTCAGAAAGATTTTACGTCAGATTAATTCGATAATGATGAATCCATTGGCCTTGTCAATTGAAAGCGTGTGCCAGTTGATTATATATATTAACACATCACATGTGAATTTCACATCACACTCAATGTAAATGTGCACTTGCATTGGAAAGGGTTTTAACATAAGTACAAATCCTAAATCTAAAATAATTGGTGCATTTCATAACTTCCCTGAAATGTGCATGTTTCTTTTAAAAAAAAAAGTTTAAGAACAGTTGGATAAAGCCCAATGAGAAATTCCCAAACTGACTGAAATGTCAGCAGTGGCGTGTTTTACCTACTGCACATGGAAACTATGCTCTTTTGTCTTAAACTAAGTTATTTTGACCTTTTTAGACTAAGTCAACCTCTACATGAAGCAAACACTCAGTGCAAATAGTTTCTGTAACTAGGACAACAGGTACATAAATATAAGCACACAGATGCATGAGTAACTTAAAAGTCCTGTGTTGATTCTTGCTTTATGAGAGCTGATTTCCTCAGAGGCACGGTGTAGATGAAAACTTCAAGGTGTGAGATAAATAACACATGACGGGAAGTGTGTAAATACTGCATTCTCTCGACCTCCTCGCACACACGCTCCCCATCACACACGAGCGCGGCATGTCCCCGGGATGAAAGAGGTAACTGGCATCCGAGATAAGCAAATGCCTTTGAGCTACGTCCCTCACATGCAAGCAGATGCATTATTGATCCTGACTCCTCATAGTATGGGGATTTTACCTCAGCTAGCAGATGCCCCCAGGTGAGCATCACCAGATGAGCTACTGGTTGCGTTTCATTTCTGTAAATTGCTCCCTGCTTCCCCTCTGCTTTCACCTTTTTATAATTGATCTAAGATTTACTGAATGGAGGAAGTTAATTGATGAGAGCATGGAGACGCTTATCCGGCTGCCTATAGATCAGGGGGAATATACTAGGCATAGTTTGGCTATTATTACATGGGGTAGATAAGCAGTTATAATTTACCGGATTGAAGACACTCACACATTTTTATCATGGGGACACTTCAAATGGAAAACCATAGAAGAAATAATTTGTTTTGATACAAATAACTTCTTCAAAAGAAAATTCAGGTTCCTTAGATACGCCGACCTATAAGGAATAGTTTGATATTTTGGCAAACACAGTTATTTGCTTTCTGAGGTAGAGTTCCATCCATACTTACCTTAGCTTACCTTAGCTTAACCGTTTGCCAGGCTCTGTCAAAAGATACAAAAAGACTCTACCAGCACATTTAGGGCTCACCAAATAATGTGTTAATGGTCCCATGACATGGCCATCTCTATTGATCATAATTCCATTGTTGAGGTCTAATAGAATAGATTTACATTGTTCAATGTTCCAAAATCACATTGGTTTCTCATACAGCATCTCTGTATAGTATGTGTATTCACTCTCTGTCCTAAACGGCTTGTTGGAGCTTCTGACCCCCCCCTCCCTATGAGCCCACTGTGCTCTGATTGGTCAGCTCTGTTCTGATGAGTCCACCACCGTTACAGCTGAACATCAGTGATTATGTGTTACAATGGCGTTTGTTAGCAACCAGAAAATGACACCAGCAATGACAAACAGATGAGAATGCTGCGTGGGGTCTGGGTGCCGTGTTGGCGGGACCCGCCAACACGGCACCCAGACCCCACGCAGCATTCTCATCTGTTTGTCATTGCTGGTGTCATTTTCTGGTTGCTAACAAACGCCATTGTAACACATAANCTGGTTTCTCTCCCTGCCTCTCTATCCCTCCCTCAGCCAGGAGAAAAGGCCATTGGGGCTGAACAAACAAATCACATGGCCATCAAACACTACTCACCACTGCTGCATTGGGACTTCATTCAGACAGCATTTTACTGGTCTCCGCAGTGTGCTCATACACCACATCCAACGAGACACACACACACACGCGCACGCACGCACGCACGCACGCACGCACGCACGCACACACACACACACACACACACACACACACGCACACACACACTCATACTCTCATGCAAACATACACACTGCTGAGTCTCCCCATCAACATGACAGTGGTTTTACAAGTCCCCATAGTGTGAGGTCTCTTATTCCCCGAGTAGCAGTAGAACAACATCAGCAGAACGAACAGGGGGGAGGAAAAGAGGGGACAATTCAACTATTGAACTGCTGCTGCTCCGCGTTGAAGGGAAGGGTTGTCAATAAAGCTCATAAAAAAGGTTGTGAAAGTTGTAACTGTTTTGTAATGGGAAGTTGGTGTCAACTCCCCTTTAAAGTTATGGCCCATTTAAAGAGAAGTGTGCTTAGACGTGACGAGGATGCACCTTGCAGGACATTTTAGATTGATGGTTGAAGACTGAAAATGGTCGTTACGAATGGAACTCAAGTCGTGTGTGTGCTTTTGCACGCGCGTGTGGTTTGCGAGGGTGTGTGTGGCACGATAACCTGCCTGTAACAGAAACCTAAGGCTGGCATTTTCCTTTTGAAAACGAAACTTTCGCTTTCATGTTCCCTCCCTCGCCCCTTGGTTAGCCACTAAATGTCACTCTCCCCTCTTTTTAAAACAAACAAAGCCAGTTGAGTCTAGCATTAGCTGCTATTTGAAATGGCTCATATCCCTCAGGAGGATCCCCCACAATCCTTTAAAGTGTATCATACACACAACACGTACCGACACCCCATTAGTTATAAGAAATCTGATGGAAAAATATCAGAGAAAATCTACGACTTGACTGGATAATCACAACCGTTGGTTATTAAAGGGCTACGGTGGTATTATTGAGGGATGTGGGAGAAGCTGTGGGAGAAACAGATAGCGGTGATGGAGAGGCAGAGGGAGAGAGAAACGGATAGCAAAGGGCATAGACTTTAGTTTTGAGCTACGCTAACTAGCAGCTACCTCCAAACCACGCACAACATGGATCATTCGCCAAAGATAAGTCTTCAGTTTCATAACTGTCGTAACATAATCACAAGGAGCTTACTGTAAATCTGCTCTGTTGCCATTGGTTTATGAAAACATATCTTCTGATAGTAGCTAGTGTGTTTCATCAGCTGTTTTCAAATTCTCAGATGGTCTACCAACCGCTCAATGCATTATCGTTAAAAAGTCAAGATTTTTCTGATGGTTTGCACCCAAGCCAAGGTTTGGGTGGTAATTTGTCTTGGGTATGATGGAATGTATTTTTGTTCCACGAGAGGTTGTTATTCGACTATCGTAATATTTTTTGGTTCAGTCCTGCAGAATATTTTCAAAATAATGGCAGTATAAAAGCAAACTGAAGGTTCAGTAGCAACATTTTCATTATCAAATAACCATTCTTTGACAGAAAAGATTTACAAATGAAGGGAGAAAGTGCATAAAACATGGTTGTTTTCCCAGGTAGAGAAGAATATAATGAAGTTGGAATTGCTGGATTTTTGTGGGCCATGACGTCATATGGATTAATAGTTTTGACATCCGGGCCCATCGCCAAGGTGTTGTATTGCGAGGCAATGCCAACCCAAGGCTCATTGTGTTGTAGAACAAACATTTTTCTTAAATGTGCTGTTTTAAACCTGTCATGTTGTCTCATTGGCAAAATGTCAAATATTGCTGTCGAAATTTGATTTACAAGTTCGTCAAGATTTGTTTTGGTTTATTTATTGGTTTATTTCGAACATGTATCAAATATTCAAGTAAAAACATAAATAAGTAAAACCATTTTTTAGCAACAATCCTATTACAACAAAAATAACTGAAGAATGTCAAAACATATAACATGTTTACAAAGAATTAGGAATTTATTTTTTCTTATTAATGCTGTGGTTTTGAGGACGAATTGCATTTATTGTACGTTGTATGTATTCTGTACACTAAGACGTCCAATCTTCAATAAAGTGTGTCTCTTTGAGTCTCCCTAAAGGTGATACCTAATCTCACAAAATTAAATTAATGTTCTCAATTCATCACTGAAATGACTAAATTAAATGTGAATATTGAACGTAATGATGAATGAAAGTCAATAAGAACATGAAAAACATCATCAAACAATAGTAGATTATCAACAGTCAGCATTTTAAATTGCACCTTAAGAGTTTAAACAGTCTATCTTATTGAAAAGCTTTTTTTCTTTTTAGGAATTTAATTATAAGGCTATTATATTTTCTAGAACTGTAGGCTTTACTGCTTAAAAAGATGATAGAGATAATGATTATTTGCTGTATGCTCGGCTAATGTGCTAAACATAAGTAGAAAAACTAATATTATGGTGACAAGCACATCTACCTGAATGCTATAAAAATGAATTTTGCACCACTTTTCTCCCAGGGTTCAAGGTGTTTGTCAAATCTCTGTCTCTACCGGGACGCAGTCTGACATCTGTAATGCATTTTTCTGTTCTTTTTGCATGATTAAGCAAACTTGGCATTCAGGTGCTACCCAGTGGACTGCACCAGTACAACAATATTCCCAGAACAAATTAAAGTAGCTGTCGTATGGATCACTCCCTCTCTCACTTCCTTCTTCTCTCTGTTTCTCCCTCCTATTTTTCTCTCTTTCTCGCACACACACACACACACACACACACACACACACACACACACACACACACACACACACACACACACACACACACACACACACACACACACACACACACACACACACACACACAAAACCAACCCACAAACAAATACACACAAAACCAACCCACAAACAGACTAATGACATATCCAATCGCAAATCTCAGTGGAACGATGGAAATCAAACAAACAGAGATTCATGAAAGTAGAAATCTCTCAAACTTGAATGGATGGGTCTAGAGAGAGCTTTAGTCTCAATGTATAATGTTTGCTGTCTGCCTTGATGTTGGTACATCAGCGCCATGGGCCCACTAACTATAACAGTAACGGTCAGAATGAGGAGGTGTAGCAAATCCTCTCGCCCCAAATCCACTGCGTCCTGCTCTAAGATTAATGATGGAGAGGTCTCGAGTGACATCACTAATGCGCTAACTAGTTTCAGTCCTCCGCAGTCTCATCACTTATTCACATGAACCCAGAGAGAGAAAGAGACGGATATAGAGAGAGGGACAGAGAGAGGCGACAAGCACTTCACACTCTCAATTACGCAGTGGAGCTCATCACTTGGCAATCTGTCCCGATCGCTTTAATTGGCTTGTAATATTGCCTCTGATCTTGTCGCCCAATTAACAGGCAGTAGGACTGGGAAGCCGGCGAGCATGTGATGCCTCCCGATCCATGCCATATGGAAGAGAACCACTGATTGGCCGCTGATGAGGCACCGCTTTGCCCCTCTCACACCAAGCCAGTGTATGACAAGGGTGGGTGTATGCCCCAGTGTGTGTATAAGTGTGTGTGAGTGTTATTTGGCACACTATGGTAGTGGGTTTATGTGGAGGAAGCTGATTCAGTTAATAGTTTTTGAGTAAGGTAACTTAAAGAGACAGCTTATCATTATAAACTTTGTACATTCAGGGACACACTGTATTACACATGTTCAGACTGACATTTACACAAAATAACCAAATATAATTTATTGAGGTTGTGCCAAATCTTAATTTAAGGATTTTAAAGAATTCATTATGAAAATAAGATTGAATTGATATATTCTGTGATAGAGAAGGCTGTTTTTAGGTGTACCATCATTTCCGGAATTAGTATTGTTATTAGAAACGATTGCTCCATATTTCAACCAAGCTTTTAGTGGCTCACTCACCTGAGATACTATTAGTTGTCTCTGTTTGATAAACACGTTGTAACACGTTTCTATATCAAATCAAACATCTGTTTTGATTTTGCTTCCGCTATTTAAGCCAACATAACAAAGATTTTGAAAAAGCTAATGTCAGCCAATTAATCAGTCTAAATGTATTTTATGTAGCCCCAATCTCCTGTGAGGTTCCCCAGGGTTCTATACTTAGACCCATTATTTTCTCAATTTAAATGCTTCTGTTAGGAGACATTTAAAAAAAAAGAAGCTTTTTATTTTTTCCTCTATGCGAATGACACCCGGATTAACCTTAAAATAGATCTCCTTATCATTCAGAACATTTAACTCTTCCAACTTCTTTGCAGTACTGCAAGTGTGTAGCGCGTGTAAGCTGACAATTCTTGGTTTCTTGCTTTTCCAATGATCTACATTTAGTGGCAGAAACATGGGAATAACAAATGTAACAGCATGGCCTCAAAAGACAGGGAGAAAAAAAGATGACACGCATATGTTGATATGGATATAGACAAGATACAACATAATACATAAACTAATTGGCATATGAAATGATGTAGGAAATGCACTGCATTTCCATACGAATAAAGAATTCTCTCTTTGTTACAAGAAAACTCTGCAGGTTATCTTTTCCAGCATATGAAAATAAAGTGCTCATTAGTTCTAGGATGCAAAGGCAGTTCTGTAACCCAGCAAACTGCAGTTGCTCTGTCTGTGGTAGCTGATCCTTCCATGGTGAGATTTCCCTGACTTAGAAAAAGAGAGAAATCTGTGCCCTCTGTCATTAGGCATGGTGACGGCTGAGGGCCCTCAAATGGGAAGCAGATCCCTTTAAACTCTGACCCACTTCAGGCTGAAAACTCAAAGGAGGGAGAGACAGAGATTTAGATGGACAGAGGTTGAAAAGACGGGATTAATATTCACCAGCAAGTTAGCAAGAATACTGAGCTTTATCTCAGCTCTCACTTTCTTTCCAGTTTAGACTTATTTCCCCTACAGTGATCTAACTATGCTGTGGCTAAAACTGTCTCTCATTCAGAAACAGCAACAGAACAAAATATCTCAAATCTCATAATCTCACCCTATTTCATCCAACTTTCCCTCGGGATTTGACAGTGACATAATATTCTGCAAAGATCGTACCAGTCAAATCACTGCAATGGCTTTGATTTCACAGTCCAAGGTGTTTAACTTGCTGCTGCTCTGCCAGCTGACCAGACGAGCACGAGCATGAGAGGCCTGGGCCTCAGCCAGAGGGCCAGTGCCAGACGAGTATCCCTGGACGCTGAGTGCTTGGCAGGGAACCCACACAACATTACATGGCATGAAACCCAGCCAAAGCCCCACCTGAGAGGAATGAAAGAGAAGGAAATGGCAAGAGAGGAAATGGGAGATTGAGTGAGAAACGGCGTGGAAGTGGTCGGGAAATCAGAACAGGAAAAAGAGGCAGAATATTAGGACATGAGCGGGCCTGTCTGGCCTTGTCTTTTGTGTCCACAGCTCTTTCTCCTGGCTCTTTTTAAGTCACTGCGGGCCATCCCAGCGCTGCTATTTCCCCATTAACAGGGCCCCACATCTGTTTCTCTCATTCCAGCCGCACTTTAAGGTCCCTGAAGGTGCAGTTAAATTAGAGCCAGCACAGGTTTATAAATGTAAAATCCTCCAATAATCTGGAGCTGACATGACCCCTAATCTTCTTGCTCTAGTCAGCAGGGGCGACAGCGCTAACTAAGGCTTTGGCAGCGCCAACATGTGTTTTGGCCACTATAGACTTTTAAGAGGAAGGGGCAGGCACTGAGGATTTTATGGGGGGAACAAGTTCTTTTTTGCGTGTCTTTAGCAGAGTTGAGACATGTAGGTAGGGAAGGTATCTGGTTGTGCCGTTTTTATTGCTGTTTGATAAATAATAACAGGAACAAACATTAAAAAATGTAGCTATTTCCAGGAAATAATTAGTGTCAAGGATGTTTAACTACACTTGCGACAACATATTTTATGCAGAAATATACATAATTTCTTTAAATATATTATCTCGCTATTACCAACGTATAATCCAACAGTGGATCTCAAAAAATGTCAAGATCATGACTAAAACCTTTGGGGATAGAAACAGCGTATAAAGGACGGAGAAAAGAAAAGAAGACAGAAAACCCATGTCTCTCAGCTCCAGAGGAGGGGGTTTCACTAAACTAGCCTGTCTAATGCAATTAATCTAATTGGAGCCGGCGTACAAAGTGACAAATTACTACCTTTCACACTAGGGACTAAGAGGGAACCTCTAGAGATGGATGTAGAAAAGGATACCTAGGTAGTTAATGTTATATCTTTTAAATCCATCTTAAAACCTTTTGCAAATGCAGGAAAAGCAGTCCATTAGATAAAAATAATTTGTTTATTATACATTATGCATTTTTCCGAACATGTGTTAATTTAAATGACATACAGTAAAAAGTATATACTTATATTGTTTAAAGTCTAGTTCTGTCTCTGATTTGATGCTATGTAATCTCTTTAAAACTACTACCTTTTTACATGGTATTCATGTTTTCATATCAGATGATTAATATCAAAATTGATGGGACAGGTCAAATATCAGGCATCATTGACATCGATTATTTTAATTTGCTTTCACTGACTGATCATTAGCTATATGCCTATAGCTCCCTGAGCCTTGCAGTCATAGTATCAATATCAGCATCTCTGCCCTATTTTTGCTTGCATCTGCATGCATTTAAGCTTGACATTTGAGTTTTTTTATTTAATCTTGGAACATATGCACATGAACTCTGCATATTTCAGTGGAATTGTGTTAATGCGTGCCCTTTGCTGTAACCTTGATTACTTGCTGTGGTATCAGAAAACCTTTTTGCGGACATTGATTTCTGCCTCGGGCCTCGCTACTGAACCTGGAGCAGCGTATCTCCGCGGATAAAATGAACTTAAAGAAAGCTAGCTATTACTGAAACCTTTGACATTTTGACATTATCAAATGCCTTGGTTAAAGCGCAAATATGGAACAAAAAATGAAGCGTGATATACATATGATTTGCATGCCATTTCCATAGGGGGTCGTTGCACATGATCCCTTCTTCCTTTGCAGGTGTTGATCTTGATCAATTACATAAAAGTTTTAATTGGATTTTACAGACTGCTATGTCAAGTGGTGTTGAAGTATTTATGTAAAGTGGAAACCATCCACTTTCAATATTATTTCTTTTCAAACAGTTGTTGTCGACCATGAAATTCCACATTCATGTTTTTCCACCTACCCACGATAATCATGAACTCCGACCCCAATAATTGTTCTAAATTGTGACCTTTGAGCCTTTGAGCTTGTGAAAAAATAGAGAAGGAGGCTTCCAGAGGAGGAATGCTGTGACGTTTTTCTCCAAAGGCAGGTACCAACTTGCTCCCAGGGAGAACCTCAATGACCCAAAAATGTGTGTCTTTTCTCTCCAAGGGCTGGAAAAACCTAAATCCCCTCTTCCTCATTTCCTCTTTTTACGTCTTGTTTTTTACTTTCTATAGCTTCCACTTTTTCTCTTTACCTTCTTCTTCATTAGCCTCTTACAGTTCATCCCCCTCTGTCACCTTCACTCCAAAATCCATCCCCCTCCCTCTCTTTCTCTCTCTGTCTGGAGAGGAAGCGGTGGCCATTAAACGTGTCTGCTGGGGTCTGGGGGTCTGGAGAACAACCGTCACATTGTGTGACCCCGCCTTGGACCCCAGACGGACTAATGAATAAGGGTAACCCCCCCCCTCCTCTCTTCATGCCAGACCCCTGGTAGGTAATTCTCCCACTTCTTTCACAGGGTCCCAGACATCTCCCGCGGCCTTTGACAGAGGGCTTATCTTTTCAGAGGGAAATGTGTGTCATTTGGGGTTTAAGGAAAAACAAAAACAAAAACAGTGTCACTACCATTAAAGTTCGACCCCCCCCCCCCTCCGCCTCCCAGCCTCCCCGAAAACCCCCGAACCGTCACTACTTTCCCTTCTCTTCTAAGAATTGCTGGGTCTGGACGCAGGCTTAAGGAAATAGTGTGAGACATCTACAGTGTCTCCAATTATCTTGAGGAATATGTAAATAGGTGAAGAGACAGAGGCGGGATTATATGCAACTGGGAACGGCTCATGACATGAGCTGGACAAAAGGGTTGGTGGAAAATAGGATTATTCTAACACAGAGTGGCCAATATATTACTAAAACAGATTCAGAAGCTAATTATTCCATACTGTACAAACTAGGCAAAACACATTCCAGAATATATCAGAAAAAAACAAATAAAGGCTTAAATTACCTAAAACTACAATATTTTTCTAAGAATAACACTGTCACAAACTAAATCCACTGCATTGAAAAAAAGCAAAATGGTTCACTTTTTTGTTCTGAAACACCCACGCTAGCAGTAGACTCTTCAATAGCCACATGAATAACACAAAGCAGTGGTGCTCCTCTGAAAGGCAACCATGTATCCCTAGGAGATTTAACAATGGTGACATGTGTAAACTCAATGCATACAGAATAGGCCTATATCTCCTCTGTCTCTTTCTCCTCTTTCTTCTTCTTTTTTTCTGTCATGTTTGTCCTACATGGCGCCTGCCCACAGCACATCTGAGCATCATTTCACAACACTCAGCAATACCGAGCGGTCTCATTATTAGTATTTCTTCAGTAGCTTTGTAGCTAAAGTACTTGCACTTACGGCTAATGTATTCAGCACACACCAAGACGGACTGCCACTATCAAAGGACTTGCCTGAACGGCGGTAATAACTGGAAAATTATTTCTGATAGCCTGAAACAATCTTCCAAATCATCACAGAACTTTATTAAAATAATATCAAATCAAATTAGCCAGCGTCCCCCTGTAATGAATTAAGTAAAGGGTTATGCCAGCATTAATCCCATCATGCTCGGAGGCATGGGGGCGGTGGGAGCGTTTAATAAACCAGTCAGTCCCTTCAAGCAGCGGGGCCAGCTTCGGATTCACCATCCGCGCTGATGCCCGCTCTGGAGAGGGAAACACATCAAAAGACTTCCTCTCGTCTCGCTTTCTCTCTGCCCTTCATCCCCTCCCACCCTCTCCCTTTATTCTCTCCATCCCACTTCTCTCTTGTCTCCCCCTTTTCCTTTCTCTCTTTTTTCTTTCTCATTCCCCCCTTCAAACTATCCCTCACCCTCCCTGTGTCTTTCTAAATAATATGTCTCTTTTTTCTTTGTTTCCTCCTTCCAATGCTCCATTGTGCCTGTGGGTGAGATTATTCATAACGGGGTGAATCTTGGTGGAATCTCAGAAGGCTGGTGATAAGTGGTGGAGCCCGTTGGGAGGCTCGGCCCGTACTCCCCGAGCAGGCTTTCCTTCCAAGCCGGCGCGGAGAGAGGAGTGAGACGAAATCAAATAGGTCACTTTTTTTCAGCCGTGGAGAGACTGAGGTATTTTGGATGTAATTCTGGCCAAATATCATTGAGGAGGCTCAGAAGAGATTCCAATCCAAATATCTACATATGAGCAACCTTTTGAAAGTGTGACAACTTCAATCTGTAATCATGCATTTAAATACACCCACATTATACACACTAATGCAAACACTATGATGTGTTTGTCTGCTTCTCATTAATCAAATTACTCAATGTATAGCATGCTATGCTAACAGATAACCATAACATTGCACTACTTGAGAAGGCATGTGTGGAACATTTATAGAGGCCCTATTGTGCTTTTTGGGGTTTTAGGTTTTCCCTTTTATGTAGTGTGTTATATAACAAACAAAGTTGATTAGGTTTTGTGCATGTGATAGGTCTGCAAAGACTGCAATTCTAAGTTCCACCCTTTGCAGACCCTCATGCACAAATCAGAGCAGATTCTGGTGTCAGACAGAGGGTGAAAAGAGGTGCACAGAAATATAATAAAAAAATAAAGACCTGTTTTAACATTGATGTAAACGTGTCACAGTAGAGGCACAAAATACAAATATGAAACGTGAGCATAATAGATGAGCATAATAGATGAGCATAATAGGGCCCCTTTAACATCATACATGGCCAAATAGCCACTATGCATGAGCTGGACATTGGATATTTAAAGGTCCCATGTCATGCTTTTCTGGTTATTACCCGTCCCCTTGTGTGTTATGAAGGTTTGTATGCATGTAAACAGTCTGCAGAGTCACAAACCCTCAAAGTACACCCTGTAGCGAGTAAAACTCTAACACAGAAAAGACCTGTCTATGCTGCCCCAAAACGCCTCGTTGGAGATATTTCTTTTTCCATTTTTTTTCATCCTGGTCATAGTGACGTAACGGTCATAGTGACGTAACGGTCATAGTGACGTAACAGTTGGACCAATCCGCGGAGCTCCTCACACACACACACACACACACACACACACACACACACACACACACACACACACACACACACACACACACACACACACACACACACACGCGCGCGCGCGCGCAC
>NW_011334773.1:539929-543163 GCF_000735185.1 Notothenia coriiceps
GGGGGGCGGGGGGGGGAGCTGATCGCTTCACACCTTCTCCCCTCCTAGCCCCGCCAATGAGCCATTTAATCCTCCTTCCTACAGCTAAATCAACACCTCTAACACACTTGTTCGGACCACCGCTGCCGACTGTCTGTAGCTCTTTCTGACGATCCGTCTTGGTGGGATTTTGGTTGTCGACAGTGTGCCTGAAAAGCCGTTAAGTATCTGTATTTGGAATAAATATGACTCTTTGAGATACAGTATGTGGTGCTTTATTCAAAATCTGAATCAGAAACAGGATTATTGGAAAGTAAGTTTACACATTTGAGGAATTTGCCTTGGTGTATATTGTGCATATAAACAGAGTTAAAGGAAGAAAAACGATTTTCTTTTTATAAATGACGATTTAAAATTAAGCTATTATAACATTAACATTTAGAGAAATATTTATGTGAAATGTAAATATATAAAAAAAACTATGTACAGTATAATATGACAAAATACTTGGAATATTAAAATAAAATATGTGCAGTATTGTTTCGAAAAGTGGAATGCAGTGCAGATATCTTACTTTGTATAAAAAATTGCGAAATATTGATACTAAAGCAACAATCTCTCAGTTATTTTTTTAAATAACTAAATATTAACTCAAATGCACCAAAAATGTTTAAACATGACTCCAGCTTTTGCTTTAACATATATTGGATGCAAGTGTTTTTTATTAGCATATGCAAAGAGCCCTAAACAGGTGCACTGTGCAAACACTCTGGCACATGACTTAGAAATGGAGAGATGCAACCGAAAATAGGCTGTAAAAAGAAGTCGAAAAAGTAGTGAAATTAAAGAACAATTGAATACACTTAGGCAAATGACATGTATTGGCGTTTCATAAACAATCAAAAAGCATCTAAGAGCATCATGTTAGCCATTTTGAAGCTAAACACATGCAATAATATACTCCAAGGTTTTTTTTATCTTAATTGGCATTATTGAAATTATACAATATTTTAAAGAGGGCATATATAATTTATTTGGCCAGCAAACGTAATAATTCAATCATTATAATAGATCTAAAATGTATAAAGATCTTAATTTGATTATATGATATTCATGGGTTTGATGTTCCTTAAATCTAAAACTTCTGTTTACTTTCATTAGATGATTGTTGAATTTTAAAACAAAATATAATGTTTTGTATCTCAACCTCTTGTAAAACGATCTCAAACCTAAGAGAAGAGCAAAAATAGAAGACATTTGTATATTGTTTCTCGAATAAGGTCCAATGAGTCGTCAGCATCCACTTCAATTCCTTTCCCCTTGTCCTAAAAAAATAGTTCTCTTCTCGCATCATTCAAGGAACCATAATGGAGAAAAGAGCCAGGGAGAGATAGTGAAGTTAGGAGTGTAGGCAACAAGCAGTCAGGGTGTGTAAATGAGATGTACTAATAATGGAGGGAGAAAGAGCAGAAGGAAACGAGGTTGGAAAGAATACGTAGGAGGGCCTTTGATGCTTACGGTAGCTTGTGGGCGGCACATTTAGCCCGGTGTGGTAATTGTGTCTCCTGGGTGAGATCCTTGGACCTGATCCCGGCTTAGATCAGAGAGCGAGGCAGATCACTACAAAGCAGAGGAAGAAAGATAAAGCATCAGAAACAGGGAGAGCAAAGGAATGCTGTACCTACACCAATAGGTTGATGTAATTGTCAAACTGAATCAATGCATACACACTTTAATTAATTCTTCTTCTTATTCATAATGTTTTACAGTAAGAATAATAAGTGATATTGATTAACAAAGATGACTTGATTCATGAGATTAGATAGCACCCCACATGCTATAACATTTCAACTATAGAAGCAGCAAAGACCTTGGATCATTACACTGCAGGGAAAGAAAATATTTAGATATGTCTTGATTCCATTGAGCGGGATCAGTTTCAGGGTTCTATTATCCATGCTGGCTCATTGTCACAGCTTTACATACTGCGGGCCTTAGTTAATGTTATGAGGAACACCTGTGGCTTTCTTTCCTACAAAGGCAAAATGTCCATTTTAATCTACTAAGTAGCTGTAACCTTAAAGTATATGTTGGTGTGTTACAACTAACGTCTTGTTTTTTTAGGCTACCATTCGTATTAGCATTAGCATAAGCATTTTACAAACCAAGGGAAACTGTCTAGGAGGGTGGCGACATTGCAAAAAGTAAAAAGTCAGACAGGTTAAAGACATTATTAGTCCGAAAAAGAATTAACCTCCATGACGTGACTGTAAGATATCTTTCTCTTAGTGAATAGAAGGAAATGAGTGTCAACAACTTTTAGAAAAAAGGCGGGAAAAACCAATCCACTTAGAATAATACAATCACAAATGCTAAGTGACAATAAATGGTGTGACTGCAAACTAGCAGGTTTTCCTATTCCTAACTTGAAGACATAAATGGAGCAAAGCAACTTAATTTAAATAAATGCTGCATTATCATGAAGGGTTGTTAGCATTGTTTTGACCCACTAGCTCACAATAAGGTGATCTGGCCACACTGTTTATCTTTTCAAACTTTTACATTTTCTCTTCAATTCACGCATCCCTCCAACTTTTGGCTGAGAGGCTGATGTGTTTCCTTTCATCAGGATCATCAGTTTCTTGCCCTGTCAAACCTTGTTGTTGACATTACCCTTATTCAAGATCTCGAGAGTTACTTTTGTGTGCAGAAATTATGCCAAAACCTACTAAATTAAGAACAAAAGAAACAGTATCAAAGAGGGTTTTGACAGAAAGGTATCTACACACCACACGACCACGCCGAAACATACTATACGACACAGAATCAACTAATTAAATACCGGTATGTATGCAAAGTAAACAATACTAACTCTATTTTAGTGCACTTTGCTTAGTGCTCATGCTCCGCTCAGCTAAAGTGTGAAAAAGCTGTTCTGGGCTTTTCTTTTGCGAGCCAGTGTACAGAGGGGCCACTACTTTGCTCCCTGCTGAAAGACCAACATACTCTCGTGTGAAACACCTCCTTATCTCCCTCTCCCAGAATGACCAGGTTTGTTTCCCTGCAGGCCCACCTACACACACACACACACACACACACACACACACACACACACACACACACACACACACACACACACACACACACACACACACACACACACACACCACCCAGGGAGCTAGCAAGACTGTTCGCAGACCCATGCTGATGCACACATAAAAATGTGTATGCAGCCGGACAAATGCGGACACACAA
>NW_011334773.1:544928-560485 GCF_000735185.1 Notothenia coriiceps
AAGTAGCGTGAGTTTCTAACAAGGCAGTCAAATTCAGGCTCCTCAGTCAGCAACAGGCCCAGGGTGAGAGAGAGCGAGAAGGCTTCCTGGGTGCCTCCTTTATGTACGCCCCTGGCTGCTGATAGGCCAGCTGAGGGTGAGAGGATCCAATCAGCCGTCAGACTCAGGTGCACAGGCAGGTACTGATCAGCCGCTGATTAGCTGTAGAGAAGACAGGGGTGGCAGTGGAATAGTCCAAAAATCAGCTCCTAACGTCTATCCCTTGACCTCTGTGTGAAACGTCACGGGGTTAAGGGATAGTGGATAGGAGAATTCAAAAGGTCTTAGGAGAAGAGACTGCGGTACTTTAGAGAATCCGACTGCACTTTCACTATCCGACGTGTTTATGATGCGCCAGCGGACGTCATAAATGTGCGTCTGCTGCTGTGGTGAAACTATGGAAACTACAGTTTTCTTTACAGAGGACTACAACATGGATGTTTAATAAGAACGTCGGACTACTGTAAACTCATCTAGAGACTCTGCACCGTGCTCTGATGCTGTTGCTTTATGCTTTATGAACGTGGACAACAGAGAAACATATTCTTCATGACCAAAGTTGGAATTGAAATAAAAAAGGAAAGTGAAACTTATGCTCGTCACCCTCTCCCTCCGGTCCACATTCATACGAATGATCCCAATACTTATGATTGCATGAAAATATCTTAAAATCAATACAAATGTATTTATTATAAACGTTAGTCCTTAACACCTATCACTGTGTATATCACCATTCAAATCTCTTTTAAAAGACTGAAATGTTGACTTGATCATTTCAGTAAAAACTAACGTTCATATTTCTCTTTTTGATTAAAATACTGATGAACGTTCAAAACAAAGCACTTTGGCAAGTTACCGTTTTAAAAAGCTTAATAAGCTTGAAGTTTGAAACCTCCTTTCCTATCATCTAGAGAATTCGAACGGCACTTATCATGGCTGCCACTGAGGTACTTCCGGGTCATTTCACTCGGTTAGGAAGGTTCCTAAGCTAAATGTACTATTGGACTGCAACCAGGGAGAAGAGAGAACAACAGGAGTGAAGGAGAACCACACAAATACAGCCTGACAGGCAGAAGTAAGGGCTGGCACGTAACATTAACTAATAGAAAACAATGTGGCTTGATTTGTTGACGTGTCAGAGAGTCATTTAAATAAAATGTACATTTAGGCCTATATGACCTGTTGTAATGACTTACGGTTATGGTGATAATCGCTTTCCTAAAATTATATTAAATTCAAGCCTCAAGTACAATAGCTTCCCACAGTTTCCATCTGGCAACACTGGAAGAAGATTACAAACATTATCAGATATTTTACATAAATGCACAACCTTTGATCATTCTGGATACTGGGTACAATGTGGGCTTGTTAACAAAAACATTATGAATCAACTTTTCTTGAGAGATAAACTTTTAGGAAGAATTAGAGACACAAAAAAGATAATAAGGATGTCTTTGAGTTATTTTTGTGTGTCTGGTGTCAGGGCATTTGGGTGAGATGTTGCAGCTGTCCACTCTTCCAGGAATCAGGAACCAGACCCAAACTCACCTGACCTCCAGCGATTGGCGGAGTGTGACCGAGAATACGCACAAATGCATACACAACCGCATACATACACACACACACACACACACACACACACACACACACACACACACACACACACACACACACACACACACACACACACACACTCATGCACGAGCCCCAGAGGAACAGAGCAACAGGACACACACTCTTCAGCGGACCAGCAGAGAGGAAGGAAGTAAGGGCTGGTGGTCACATAGCACACCAACGGTAAACCTGCCTGTCACACTCTGAAAGTTGCCATCTCCATTCACCAGCGTAACCTCCGAAATGAATAGACGTTGTGATGAAATATGTTGAATTATTCATTTTGTATTCCTTTCTTTAATTAAACACAAGCCAGTTCTATTCATCGACATGAAAGAAATTCATATCAACAATATACGCTTTGGAAACTTTGGCACTTGGCGTGAAAACTTCACATTTCCTAAGCTACTCAAGATTTTCCGAAAAACATTATTTGACAATAACTTTCATTATTTCTGTAATTGAAGTTCTCAAAGTGGATGGAACAAACTTTTTAATACTAAAGCCATTTCAGAGTGTTGGGTAAGACTTTATGTTCCTTATTCAAAGTCCTAAAAGCCACACTCCATTGATGGAAGTATGTCTGCTATGCACCTTTTGTACAAACAGTCTTAACAGTATCACTGTGAATGTTCCCAATAAAAAGTATGAAGACTGTTATAAGGAATAATCTAATTCAATAGAAGAAGGCAACAAAAGCAAACGTTTTACAAAGAGTGCAAGGCCATTTACATTTATGTTTTTATCATCCCCGTTATTGAGATTCCTCCCAAAATGTTATTCCTTCCTAGGCCCATGTTACACCCTTTTGTGTCATGAAAATCTTCCCAGCGTTTTTTCCATAATGTTTCTGACAAACCAAAGTACAAACGTCAGAAGTTAATGTGAGATGACTCAAAGTCAAAGATCTGACTGCACAGTTACATTCAGGTACCGTACCATCAATATGATCTCTGAGAACAAAATGTGTTTGTATTGTGATTTAAATTGGAAAATTGGAGGTTTCATTGCTCATATTAGGAACTTAAGGGCTATACACTCTTGAATAAAATGTCATATTTCTGATGCTTTCTTCTCAATGGATTATGATCTTAAAAACTTGAATTGGGTTTTTATAGCAAAAACATGTTAGTTGTATCCAGATTTGTGGAGCACGTTCTTTGTTTACAACCCTAACCCTAAGTAATATGGAAGTTATGTTGTATTTAGAGTGAGATGTGTGGAATGGTCGCTATTTAGCCTTAACATTCTTCAAAAAGCAATTCATTTTCATTCTACAGTTCAACCCATTTAGCTGTAGAGAAAAGATCATTTTAAAGGACCTTTTCATTACTTAGTTGCAGGGCACAGCCGGATGAATTACGGTCAACGTGATTGTTTGCTCTGCTGAATGACAGCAAACAATAACAGCCATTTGAATGACTTGTTTTATGACACCAACAAAAATGTACCAAACTAGAACAGCTGGTTTTATGTGTGTGAACGCAATGTCGATGTTAACGACCAGCGTTTACGGGCACACTGACTGAGCGTTGTCGCCGAACAGAGAAGTGATTGTTCAGCTAGTTAGTTTGCAGTTGCAGTTTATCAGAGGGGTCAAGGCTGCCGGTTATTGTTTGAATTGTTTGAGTGCAGCCAGTGGTTCCGTCTGCCGCACGTAGACTAGCGTAATGAGCAAAAGGTTGCCCTCGCTGATAACTGTCAGCGAACCCGCGTGTTACCGCTTACATCAATCATTCCTCCGGCTGATCAATTCACCCCTTTGAGTCCGTTCTTTCTTCCTCACTAACTCTGTTTTCTTTCTTCCTCTTCTTTCTCCAATCTTTTTATTACCCTGCAATTACAGCTTATCTGCAGTGGTAAACTTGGCCCCCTCCACTTCCTTATCTCTCTGGCTGGGCAGAGCAAAGGGTCTCTTGAGTAAGAAGACAGGGAGGACAGAAGGAGCAGGGAGAAAAAAAGAGAGAAAAAAAAGTAAAAAGGAGACCTCAAATGAATGGGCAAGTTGCTGAAAGGAAGCAGGTTTTAGTTATGACTTCCTACCCTCCCTCCTCATCTGAGACAGCCAGCACCATATATTTTCTTTCTATTTCCACCCGTGCACGCTGTCAGGCGGATAAAAAAAAGGATATTATTGATTAATTCACATTGAGTAAATAAAGATAGTTCAAGGTTAAGGAACTTCTTTTATAAAATGCATTAGAAAACATTGAAGACTTGCTCTTCATTAACTAATCAGCTGCATTAATGCATATTCAAATATTACAGTTTTTCTCGATTGCTAACACACTAAAATTATACATAAAGCACAATTATTTTTAACTGACACTCAAAGAGCAAGTGTGTTAGCAATCGAGAAAAACTGTAATATTTGAATATGCATTAATGCANACACAGTGACATCACTATGGAACACTCGCGCTCCTATTGGCTAGCACTCCAACACATTGTACGTGATAGGCTAAAGGGCAGGACATCTCTAAGCTTTTTAATCACAACACATCCTGTAACAGTTTTAAGATTTAGCAGCCAGGTATATATTGCAGAGTTAACGGCAATATATGCCTGTATATATATCTATCTATATATATATATTACACATGATTGGTATTTCACAGCAAGGGGTGTTATAGTCTGTGTTGTTGTGTGAGTAGGGGGCTACATCATGGGTACATAACAATGAAGTTTCTACATCTAACTTTGTTACTACATCATGTTTTTCACATGACATCAAACAGTCTGAACTAAGGACTTGTTTTTTATTGGCAGAGATCATCGCTGGCATTTTAATTAGGAACATCTCAATAAACGCCTCTGTCCTGATTTCACTTGTATGTGTGTATAGTGTCCTGTTTTATTTTGGGTTGTGTCCTCCTTGTGCCTTCCTTCCTGTGCTCCCCTCCTCTCTGGTTGTCTGATTGTGGTCACCTCCCCCCCTCCAGGTGTGTGTTATCCTGTGATTACCCAGGTGTGTTTTTAGTCGTGCTATGCCTGGTGTCCTTGCTGGTCCCTCGTGGTTCCTGTATGTCTGCTGGTCCCTCTGACCCCAGCCTGGTCCCCTCGTCTCTTGCTTCGGTTAACCCTGCCTGCCATGTTGTGATTTATAGTTACAGCTTTTATTTGAATAAAGCTCGCCTTAAGTTTAGCTGCCTCCTCTGTTTGGGTCCTCCAACCGTGACAGGGTGATTGCTTTATGAATCTTTAGATTGGATACCAATGGATGATCCCCTCTGCACCAGCTGCACTAACTGGTGGTGCAGAGGTGCCTGCAGCATGAAGGTGTTATTGAACAGAGCAATGCATTCAATATTACAGCAAGTGATGGCACGACACGGAAAAGAAACACATCCCGATCTGACAGGAAAACATCAAACTGATCTGGAAACAGGATCTCATTCCAGCTGAGACGAGTGGGAGGGGGGAAATGGGGAAAAGAAAGAAACACATCAAAGGGGGAGGGGGGGAGTAAGGGGGAGTAATGAAGCCTGTCCCATCTTGAAGAGCTCCATGAGAAAACAGAGATGTAGTGATTGTGGGGGTATTACTCTCTTAGAGTCATTCTGCTCTCTCTGCCTCTCTCTCCCCCTCTCTCCTCTCTCCCCTCTCTCTCTCCCTCTCTCTCTACCCCTCTCTCCCTCTCTCTCCTCTCTCTCCCCCCTCTCTCCTCTCTCCCCTCTCTCCCCCTCTCTCTCCCTATCTCTCCTCTATCCCCCCTCTCTCTCCCTCTCTCTCTCCCTCTCTCTCCTCTCTCCCCCCTCTCTCTTCTCTCCCCCCTCTCTCTCCCTCTNTTTTTTTCAACAACTCATTTGTATTTCTTCATTTACCGCATTTCTGTATACTCAAGCAATCTTTCTCTGCAGAAACCTCTATGTACAGAGCCTAGCCCATAACAGATGAACTTGCTTTAGATTATGCTCAGCAGTGTTTAGCTGGGTGGTCAAACCATCTAGTATTATGAATGAAGTGTGTTACATTTGGTGCAAAAGTTTGCATTTGGTAAGTGTTTATGTCGTTTTGAGTGCAGTTCTTCACTTAGCAGGAGAAATTAAGTGTTTTGCACTTTGGGTGTGTGGTTTTGTGAATTGTGTTTAGTGTTCTGAGAAACTGAGCAATTAAAAAAAAATGTGTGTTAGCAATCGAGAAAAACTGTATTACCATCAATGCTTCAAACTGATTTTTGTGTTTGTCATTGAACCACCCCCCCTCTTTCACTCCCAAAAACCGCCGCCTCTGTGTCCCTCTCTGTTAACCTGGCTGGTCAGTGTGTGTGTGTGTGTGTGTGTGTGTGTGTGTGTGTGTGTGTGTGCGTGTGTGTGTGCGTGTGTGTGTGTGTGCGGGTGTATGTGTGTGTGTGTTTGTGTGTCCATCTGACACGATGCTTTGTGCGTACGTCAATGTGTGTTCCGTATATGTTCGCATATGTCTTCCTGTGCATGTTTGCATGCACACACACACTCTTATACCCATTTATTCAACTATTTGCATGTGTGCATATCTTCCTGTGTGTTTCTGCATCATCAGGCTCTCCCACTGTTTGTTTTCGGGGGGGGGAGCAAGGGGAGCAGTGCTCTGGCCAGACGAGACAGAAGTGACAGGTATTGATCATCGTTGTTCCAGTCAAGCAGAGACCCTCTCAAGCCTGTGTGCTTCGGGGAGAGTCCTGTCTGCGACCAGGGGGAGAGAGGGAGAGAGGGAGAGAGGGACAACCGCAATCAATGTCTGATCCTCGTCTCCGAGTGGTGGGGTCAGTCTAGATTCACCTCTCTTTTTTTGTTCCTGACTGACAATGGTAAAATAAGATATGTCAGTAAACGAAAAATCCAAATAAGAAAAACGTCAAAATGTCTTTTTTCATGTGTCTGTAGTTGAAAAATAGAGCAAAAGGGAATAGAGGGGACAATCTTGACCTTTACTCAGGAAAAAAGAATCTTGCACAAAATGTGTTGTTTTTTATTACTTTAAATGTAATAACAGAAAATCTCTCTGGGCTAATTGGCCGTATTGAAGGCCTCCTCACTTGTACCAAACAATGCAAAGGAGGGGAGACTGTGACATTGTTTTCGGGGTGGGAGAGTTGCATACCTCAGGCTTTTCAGCGACTCGTCCTCGGTGCTCCACGGTCCCCCCCACCTCCTTGCCCTCACCCCTTCCACAGACAAATTGATTTGCAAGGGTCCGGAGCTGGCGAGCCCTCAGAGCACCACCTTTTTTGCATACAGAGCGCTGCAGGGATAGCACAATGACTCGGTCCAACAAAGGACGAGAGGGGCGAGGGATGAGGGGAGAGAGAGGGGGAGAGAGAGGAAGAGAGAGAGAGAGGGGGGGGGTGCGTATTTGCGGGTGGGGGTTGGTCGCACCAGGCCAAACTCAGCAGGACTTTGAGCACTGGCTGGTTCAGAGGTCCACCATATCAACACACACACACGCACACACACACACACACACACACACACACACACACACACACACACACACACACACACACACACACACACACACACACACACACACACACACACACACACAGAGAGAATTATAGACACACACACAGTCTACGATATAGAGGGAAACCCTCCTTCATGAACCTCCCGACCTGGAGTCCCCATAAAAACCTACCAAGACATGGAGGGAGAGAGGGGAGAGAGGGGGGAGATGGGGGAGGGAAGAGTTGTGAAGAGGGGAGAGACTGCTGGCCCAGCTGGGGTGGGGGAGGAGACTGAGCACCCTTTTCTCCCACACCTCACCCTCTGCTGCTCTCTGACTTGCTGGGAGGAGAAGGACTTGCCATGTCTGGTCTACTACATGCAGACGATCTGTTGTAACTCAACTACCCAAGTCCCAATGTTTATTGGAGCCCCAATGAGAGCATTTTTTGGCTCAAATATACATATTTTTAAGTGTCAAGCTACTTCAGGTTCATTTGGCACATTGTTGGAAAGTTCATTTACATAAGTAGTGTAGGAATAACTTTGAGGTGCTTCTTTATACTATCCATCAGCTTTTGTTACTTTGTAGAGTCAGATAAACACAAATCATTTGCATTTTTTTCTGCAGTATGGTGCTCTAATAGTCAATAGTAGTCAATGACAGTCAGGTCACAGGTAACCTTGGTGACCAGTTGATGTAAATGAACTATATGCTATGCTGCAAATACCTTATGGTATGAATAACACTTCAGAATGATGTTCTTCTTCTTCTTCTTCTTCTTCTTCTTTTCCATTTATTCTTCCTGTAATAAGAGATGTTCAGACAAAACAGAAACATGGGCCCATGTCGAGGACAGGTCACAAAGAGTAAAAAGGCAAGAGTGGGATAGAAGTTGAAGGCTATATTGTGTCTAAATAAGTTGTTTGCCATCAGTTGGTCTGGGTCAGTGTGTGTGTGTGTGTGTGTGTGTGTGTGTGTGTGTGTGTGTGTGTGTGTGTGTGTGTGTGTGTGTGTGTGTGTGTGTGTGTGTGTGTGTGTGTGTGTGCGTGCGTGCGTGCGTGCGTGCGTGCGTGCGTGTGTGTCTGAAGGGCGACTGGGGTTAGGGAGTAGACCTTGGCCTTGTGGTCTGACCCCAGAGAAGAGACTGTCGTCTGGGTCTGAATGCCCTGTCTGACCCTGCTGTCACAGCCTGTGTGTGTGTGTGTGTGTGTGTGTGTGTGTGTGTGTGTGTGTGTGTGTGTGTGTTTGTGCAATAATTTGAATGTGTGTGTGTGTTTACATATTTACACATCAGTGATCTCAGTGGATGGGACACAGCGTTCACCTGGCCCTTTGGTCCACTGGGTGGTTCACATACACACACACACACACTATAAGGGTTTTTCCTGGTCCTGCCCCTGAGCTGGGTCAGGGGAGACCCCATTCAGGTCCATTCCATCCCCCAGAACCCCCTGCTGTTTCTGCGCTCCATCCCCATCCCAGCAGCCTCTCACTCCTCCATGCCAGGGATTGTTTCCAAAGATTAGACTTAATATGAATATCCATAAACAGAATGGGACTCCCAGACTGTGAAAGCTATCAAAGACATATTTGCATCTAATCCTCAAAGAACCCCCTCTACCTCCCACCCCTTACAGAGAGCTCGCCACCCCCTTTCGGCCCCCCAAAAAATCCTACTAAACCTCCCCCGAATAAAACCCTCAGACCTGCCATCCCCCAGTTCCAGAAACCCTCCCTTCTTGCCCCCCGGACCATCCCATCCATTCCCCAACCGTTGGGCCAGACAAGACCAGACCAATTCTGTTGGGGATTATTTGGCTTAGTGATGAATAATGGATGACCATCTCCCCTCTGGCTCTCCACCACAGCAGCACCTCTCAATTGGCCTTGGCATCGAGCCATTCACTGGCCTGTCTGGATGGGTGATCGGCCGGATGGCTGGCTACCCAACCCAAGAGATGTGAACCATGATTGCCATATTATATTGAGAAAAATAGAATATTGGTTCTGAATATTAGTGACCTTGAGACAAATTGGTTACGGCAATGTGAAGGCCACTACTTCAAATGAATCAAGCAAAACATTTTTTTAAAACTATCGTCTTTATTTTGGCGGCTGATGTCAAAAAAGGGCACCTTTCTCAACAATAACAATCTGTTGCTTGCCTTAACTTTACTTTTCACTTCAGGAACGTTTGAAAGCGCATCCCTGTCCTTGAACTCTTTCCTGAAAAGCTGCACACTGGACATGAAATTACTGAATGCTTTCCACAAAATTAAAATATAAACCGATGGTCTTGGACACTAAGTAGACCACGGGGGCAGAGAGAGTGTTGAACAGAGCGTGGGAGAAAGGCCCGAACATTGTCCTTGCCCTGAAAAGCAAGGAAGCCACTCTTCTTTTATTCCTCCTCTCATCCTTGTTTTGCACTTTATCTCTTTTCATTCGCCCCGCTCTCCGTCTTATTTTCAATGGAGCACTTGGGGCCAAAGACATGTCAGTGCTTCGGGTACACACACAGATTCACACGCACACACACACTCACACACACACACACACACACACACACACACACACACACACACACACACACACACACACACACACACACACACACACACACACACACACACACACACACACACACACACACACACACACACACAGGACACACCTGGGCATAAGAGCGCCAGCTGAAAGGAGACAAGTTCATCCAAAGGGCCTGGCTAACAGTAACACAGGAGGGGCCAAGTCCCATTGTGGCCCAGGTCCTGCTCAGAAGCTTCTTACCCCTCACTCTTCCTGAAGACGGGCTCCCAAGGTGCAATTGGACAAGATGGTTTTTGTATACTCATTATTTGTGACCCTTTTTTGTCTTTTATTTTCTTGTTTTACGGCTTTGTTTGTTTGTTTCTTTCATGCAAGGATAGAGTAGCCTTGGGTCTTTTGACGACAGCTGTGCTGCCGAGCGCTGCATAGAAACAACACAAGTTCAGCACAATGACTGACAAGCGCTTTGTAGGACAGGAGGCCCACAATGAATGTGTCCCCACTAAAGACCACCGGTTGGCCCCATAAAGACCAGAATATTAGAGACTGCTTGGTCCAAGAGAGTCGACCAAACTCCTTCGACCCCCTGGAGTAGTTTGTACAAGTGCAACTTCCTGCCGATATGTGGGCAAAAGCTCTTAATATTTGTATGTGAACAGTTCAATGGATGGACTTTTGGAAAACCACAAAAGAATGTATTTTGCAGATGAATAAGTGATTATTAATGAGTATTATGATATGGAAGCAGAAAGAGACCAATGTAGATTTGACACAAACAATCAAAAAGTCTCACTTCTTCACTCTCTTAGATCCTGCGAGTTGAGTAAGTAACAAACAAGCCGAAACACAAAAACTGTAAATACTGCAGGCAGAAGGAAGTATGTGCAGGGTGTAATAAGGTCAGTCTGGCAGGTCAAGCATGTGACCGTGGCCCTGCCGCCCCCTCTTCCCTTCCCCCTCTTGTCCCGCTCTCTATGACCCCTGGGCCTCAGGAATGAACCAGGAGTGAACCAGGAGCGGCGCGGCAATTCTCAGAAACTTCCAGAAACTTCCAAAGCCCTCTCACCCCTCAGCCTGGGCCGGTCTTAGCCTCTGTCATCCCTGCAGCAGCTGGAGTGGCTCAGAGTGGTCTGCCAGCCCCAACAGGGAGGGTCAGCACCGCCACATACATGTACACCTTTAACACACACATGCACACATGAGGATTGTATATTAGGTAAATATAGATAAGAAAGAATGGGAAAGTAAACATATGTAAACTCTGTGAACAGGATATAACCAGGGCTTTAACCAGGATTATGGCAATGATGAACCGCATCAGCATGAACACGATATCAGTACTGGACGATTTTGCAAAACTATTGAATACTTTACAGTTTTACATTCAACGACAATGTCTTTAAGTCCTCACGTTCTACAACATCTGAGCAAAGCAACTGTGGTATAGGTAGAGATAGGGAAAGATTGTGGTTGTGGTAAAAAATACAACGGTTAAAATATGGTTCCTATACAGTAGGTCAGTAGACCGTAAAAAGGGGGAAACTGTGATCAACAGT
Source organism: Notothenia coriiceps (assembly GCF_000735185.1). Taxonomy (NCBI): domain Eukaryota; kingdom Metazoa; phylum Chordata; class Actinopteri; order Perciformes; family Nototheniidae; genus Notothenia; species Notothenia coriiceps. The sequence goes on from NW_011334773.1 coordinate 556,115, forward strand.
CATGAAGAGGAGATAAAACAAAAGCAAGCAAGTAAGGTATTATTATGGCCAGGCAACCCTTTGTTTATTCTAGGGAAAGATATTGGGGATGAGTTAGGGGACTTAAAATAAAGAGTAAATAAAGATCTTTTAAATTGAGGCAATGTTCACTGACAAATATTCACTTTCATTGTCAAGTATATTTCAAGCCACCCTAAAAACGCTGGATCCTACATTTCTCATAAAACAAAAGCATCTTACGTTTGAACATTCCTTTCAACATAACTTACTTTTTTGCTTCTTACTTTACGCAACACTACTTTGAACATTTTCTGATTGTTACATTTGTAAATTATGCAATATCTTCTACAAAACTATCTACTTATGAGAAGCTGTTTCAAAACCATCTCTACACAGCCAAGTAAAGCGTTTATTTGCTTTTTGACAGATTGAAAAGGTCTATACCACCCTATTTACTCTCCTATAAATATGAAGCTATGGCTAGCGGTTGGTTAGCTTAGCTTAGCAAACATATCGAAAGAGAGGAGCAGCTAGCTTGGCTCTGTTTATAGCTGACAACTCTAAAGTTAAACACGTTATATCTTGATTGTTTAATCCATAAAAAAAAGATTGCAGTGTGGGACTTTTTCTAGGACAGGAGTAGTGAGGTAAGGTAAACTGAGCGGCTGCTGGCTATAGCAAAACATTTACAAGATACAGTACATTTGATGGTGCTATTGAGTTTTGAAGATATTAGATCAACTATAAAATGCGGTCTTTAAAGTAACCATGTAAAAATTACATCACAGTGTTGTGGTCATTTCAGTTGTGGACACAAAAAGAAAAGACAGGAGTAAAAAAACGATAAGACATTTGATGACATAAATGAAGTATTTGCTGAGTTACTGTCGTGTCCAGCCTTACCTGACACTGAAATATGGTGGCATAAAGAGGCCAAAGGATGAACTTTGCCTCTTTATTCACAGGACTGTAAACAGGCGTCCTACTGTCTCCCACTTACACACACTCACACACATAGACGCGCACGCAGGTGCACTGAAAAGCACACAAAAGTCAGAGGGTACTGATAATATGACCCTGTTTAACTGGTCATATAAAGTCTGCCAGCGGCGTTGCACCTGGAGAACACACACATGACACAAAGATAATAAGACCATAAGCATACACCAACCAAGCCATATGCAGACACATGCATGTGAGTGCGTGCGCCGACATGTATACATCTGTCGTGCATGACGTCCACATGTAATAAAGCAGGACAGACACGCGTAAACACACCGTTTTTTGGCTGCAAAACACGGCTGAAACAGTTCGAACATGGAGCCACTCGTGGAGAGCTCCACGCCCCGCGGTTCAAGGTCAGATCAGTCGGCCTCTGGAATCTACTGCCCCACCTCCCTCACCCCCCGGGCCCTGACCCTCCCTTCTCCTACAACCACCCATGCTCTGGAATGAGCCACCCCTGCAGTATGCCACAGGAAACCCCTTCAGCGATAGACCAACCACATACTGATAGCATACAGTGCAGCCTTCACTAAAATAGTGCTGACCTGCACAAGGCTGACCCTATGTGTTAGTTAGAGCACACACTGTACACACACACACACACACACAAAGCAGTATACACACTTGGGGCACTGGGAAATTAATAACATGTTTTTGGGATTGTCCCAAAGGTCAGTAATAAAGGCAATACCTTAAGGCTCATATCTGATTGCGCACCATGAAACCAAAAGAGTCCCCTCAATTATGGTCAGCGCGGTACTCAAGACATTCCTTCCCCCCCACCCCTCACCCCCTGTCCTTCTTTTTCACTCCAGGGTCAAAGTTTTCACCTTATCTGGAAGCCATCAGCAGTACCAGTCCCACCTCTGTGACTCATTTAGTTGAAACTGTTGCACGTCATTAAAATCCTTCTCTCTAGGTTCTGAGAAGTAGGAAAAAGAAGGGAAAAAATCACACACACACACACACACACACACACACACACACACACACACACACACACACACACACACACACAGACATTTAAAGCAATACTTCACAAGCGAGGTAATCCGGGTCCCTGCCAAGATTTCCACTGCCAGTTACAGCACATATTGTCTCGCGGGCAGACTACTACTCAGATGTTGTGAAGGCGAAGGAGGTGGAGGGTGGGGGGAGGAAGGGGGATTCTGCTGTGATCCAGTTTACTATTTTGGCTGGGGCTTTCTTCTCGCTGTGTGGTCATGGGGGAGATCGGCGCAGCCAGCAGGCACTGAGGACACTGGCTGGCCGCAGCCCGACACAGAAGCCACATGGCTAGAGAGAGAAAAAGTTAACAGAGGTGTACGGAGAAAAGCCAAGCAGGGCTGTAGGGTGAGGAATGTGGGTGAGGTTTATTCCCTTTTATGTCCTCACATTTACTCACTCTGCGTCCTTGTCCCTTATCCTCTCCCTTGTGATTCTCGTGCACTTCCCCCTCGCTCTTGCACTTCAACTTCAGCCTGACCAAACTTCAACTTCATCCATCCCTCTGTCCCTTTTTTTTAACCCTTCCCCCCCTCTCTGCCTCGATCTCTCCTCAGACAGACACAGCTACCCTCCTGGACGTTTCCTTTCTGCCGGCCTGCCCCAACAAAGGTGCTCAGTCATGTGAAACCTAATCTCCAGCCCCCCAAAACCTGACCCTTGACCCCTTCAGTCTTCACACAGCCAGAGGGGGAGGGGAGCCGGGGCAGGAAAGGGAGGCTTTTGGGAAAAGGTCACATTCCCGAAGACACTTTTGTGTACGCACGTGTGAGTGTCTATGTGTGTGTGTATGTGAGCGTGCATGCACCCGATCCATTATGTGGTTTGTGTTCCAGCATCAGCATGTGCGTTTGATTCTGTGTCTGCACACACAGGGGAAGTTTCCCTGTGTGTGCACTTAAATGCCTTTTAACTTTTCATGTGTGCATGCATGCATGTCTGTTGTACAGTAAGTGTGTGCATGCATAGGCACATTCTATGGGCGTATGTGCATGTTTGTGAGAAAGTACTTTCAGCCCCCAAGCGTTGCTGCCCATAGACAAAACACAGACTTTGTTTTCTAGCCGAGCCAGACCTGTGAGTCTTGTTTGGGCAGAGCTCCTCTCCTTCAAACCCTATACTGGCTGTCCTCAGATCTTTGTGTGTGTGTTTGTGTGTGTGTGTGTGTGTGTGTGTGTGTGTGTGTGTGTGTGTGTGTGTGTGTGTGTGTGTGTTTGTGTGTGTGTGAAGCACAGTGTGTGTATATGTGTGAGGCACTGGGTGTCAGCTGTCCTGGGTGATTAGTGCTCTTATATTGTTCCAAGGAACCCGGGCGAGGCCCCCTCTTCACTGCAGCACAGCACAGCTGCAGTTGGCCTCTCCATCTCTGCTCTTCAGCCTTCCTCTACTCTCTGACACTCGGGCTCGGGCCCAAGGAAAAAATGAACCCAAAACAGATGCAATACCTAGAGGAAGAGGAACGGGAAAATAAATGTAGTTTGTATAAAAGATGGAATAAAGGAAAGAAAGGAGAGATAAAGAGGGGTGGTGTACTGACAGTTGATGCGGTTTGGAGACGGAAGAAGGCAGAGGGGTAGGAGAGAGGAGTGGACAGGGAGAAGTGGCACATTAGGGGGATTAGAGAGTCGATCCAACGTGCCGACTCCCTCCTGGACAGGATTTCCCCAGCTATGCCTGGGAGGCCTACCCCCTGCTTTTAAACACACAGGCAAGTCAGGACAGAGAGAGAGGTGAAGTTGGTGGAAGAAGAGCGAAAGGCGCCGAGCGGGGGTGGGGAATCGTTATCTTTTCAAGAGTGTTTGTGAACTTGTTTTGATTAGCATAATGAACTAATAAATCCTTGGCCTTCAACAGAGAGCCAGTGTTTCCCCCTAAGACTTGGAAATGAGAGTAACAGAAAAACATTTTTTAATTTTCTCCAACTTGCTTTACAAATGAAAAACAAGTTTGGTATTATTACAATCGGCACTGAAAGCATTATTCCCTGCATGGCAAACATTTTGAACACTCCCCTTTCGGCTAGAGAGCTGTGTCTGTTGCCTTTACGAGTTAAGGACATTTATGTCTACACAAGGAGGAAGAGGAGGAGGGGGCAGGGGCTAGTAGGCATGGGCCAAGAGTCTGCTATGGGAAAAGTATGTCTGCAATGCAAGGGGTGTATGGTGGCGGGATTTGTGGGCCAGAGCATTGTTGCTCTCTTGACATTGAACTTGGGAGATCACAAAGGGGAGGGGGTACCCACCCTGAACATTATAAATGTGTGTATTCGCAAGAACACACACAGGCTAACAATTCTCCACTCCCAACACCCAGCGTCCACCTAACCACCCCCCCCCCCCACCCCCCCCCCCCCCACCCCCC
>NW_011334773.1:560515-580515 GCF_000735185.1 Notothenia coriiceps
TCTGCTTTATCTTAACTGTCAACACCTGGCCCAAGCAGGAACCTCTCTCTATCTGTGAACTTTAATCTGGCCCTGCTAGGCAAACAGCGCCGGGCTCGGACAAGGAGAGCGATTAGTCTGTCACGTTGCCCTCCAGTGCTTCAGCGGGGAGAGGAGGAAACAGGGAAGGGAGAGGTAGAAAGATAAAAAAAGAGAGATTGGGACATAGGAGGATATATAAAGTTAGATACAACATAATGAAAAAAACATGAAGGAAGAAAACAGAGTGGTGTGTTAAAGGGAAAATAGGAAATGGGAGGAGGGGGGAGTTATAAGAGGAGATGGGAGGGTTGCTGGAGATATAACGCAGACGCCTCGCTGACCTGACAAGGCCACAGACCGGAGATATGGATGTGAACTTCCAACCTCTATGACGGGTGATATAAGCTGAGCCATGCAAACACACCTGGATACAAAACATCCAAACACAAATGCTTAAAAACATACTCACAGAGACAGTTTGGGTTGTATAAGGTAATTATCCATAGTCTACAGTAGATACGGGTGACCAGCATGGAAGCAAAGCAATGTATTGCTCTGAAGGAGGTTATCAATTTTTCTTTTATTTAAGCAACTTAAAAAAAGGTTTATTTAGTATACGATATTTTTTGAATATTTCCACAGCATTTTGAGAACTGTAGCCGGTTCCTTGCCCCAAAGTCACCAGACAAATTAGAATTGTACCTCTTAGAACAAGGGAGTGGCAGATCTCTATATATCTATAATATTGTCCTTGATCAGCAACTTAGTTTGTTTGACCTAAGTGTCCAAATGTGTGTTAAAAAATACTGCTCTTCTACAATTGAAACTGGCTAACCCCTAACGATACCCTAGCTTTGGCATGAGCATAGTTTAATATAAGGGCTTAATTTCACCGTTAGAAAGCGCTAGCTGTCAGAAACACAAAGTACTGAACTTATTCTTAATATAGAATACACTTAAGCTAAACATTTTCAGGTGGCAAATGTATGTTCTGTTGCTGCATAGCTACTTTAAATAACCCACTTTATAACAAACTCAATTAAATAGTTGGTGTGTTTGTTTGTTCTAGTGGTTGTGAAAATGTGTATATAGTGTTTATTAAGTAAGACATTGAGCATGCATGCAGACCACAAAAAAAAAATCAAAAGCACCAAATTCAGATATGTATGTAATACTTTTTATTTTTTTCAAGACAAAATGGCTGAGTGAAGAGAATAATGCAGACAATAGCCTTAAAATAGAGTGGCATCTCCGTAACTGAAAAAAAAATCTGCAAGTCCAGCAAGAACTCATGAATGTTGGTCAATGACTTTTGGTCATCAGACAGAAATTAAACCATCATAATTACATCAGGAGGGAGAAAAACGAACTGATTTGTTTTGCAGTGACTCCGTTCTGAACAGAGCAACGTATGTGTATAGTCATAATAAATAATGTCGACCAATGTCAAAGGTCAACTTCAAGTTCAGTTCAGAGCAAATAGCTTGTGAGTAAATACAGAACACAGGATGAAATCAGGCTGAAAACACAAATGTACCTCAATACCATCAGCAATGATAACATGTACCAAACTTTTTCTTTCTATGATTTATTTAGAATATGCCTTGCATATTAGATGTATCATATTTAAATTATAAAGCACCATGGTTCTTTTGGCAATGAAAAACTATTTCAAAATAACAGAAAGAACTGTAGCAAAAAAAAAAAAATGCTTTATAGATTGATGTTGGATTGATTGCATATGACAAAAGGTCTTTTTCAAAAACAGCTGGAATGTTATCAGGTGGTACATGTTTAAAGGACAGTAAAAAGTTGGCTACCGAGAAAACCCAACAATAGCTTGAATTACTGCATATAAAATGGCAGGAGAGAAAAATATATAAAACAAACTAAAAAGATATGTACAACCACCTGTTTTTACCTCATTGTGGTCACTCCAGCGGGACTGCCTGAAAAGGCCATTACATGACCTCTCACCCCTTGGGGAACTCCACAACATTTTATTTTTCAAAAACATACTTATTTTCAAGCATACAAATTATTCACACTATATTATCCTGCCAAATTAAGAAAATATACGGTGGCAGCTTGTTGGGATTTTTTTCACTACAGAAAAAAAAGGGTACATTGAAACCTTTAAAGAGTACAGGCAAAACAGTTAAAAATACAGGCTCCAACATAAATACTATAAGTGCCTACGCTAAGTGAACATTAATTTCAAATACCATTCTAAATACAGGAAAAAAGTAGACCATAAATGTGTTTTGAACATAGGAACTTACATGAGTGTGCATTTCCTATGTGTTTTAAGTTCTCTCTATATATTTATATATCATAAATCTCTCCCCAATGCAATTTTTGTTCAACCTGAAGACTTGTGTATAGTAAAGGCAAAAAAGATGAGAGACATGTTCATTACAATTCATTACATAGTGATCAAGTCTCGGATGTTACCGAGACAGAAAAGAGAAACAACAACCAAAACAATTTAAATTAAACAAAATTGAAATAATGTTTCTCCCCTAAAGATATTGAATTGTTACTTTAAAAGACTCAACAACACAATTTACTTAGCTTTTAAAATCAAATTTGTAGAATTGTTATCTTTCTGTACTGAGCAGTATATTTCATAGTTATGGTATGAAGCAGGATATTTCTATGGCGGTTCCTGCATTGATACTCCTCAAGAGCCAAACTGATGTTCAGTTCTCGGGAGGAGACATGGCTGGCAACAGTTTCTAGTTCAACTCTTTTTTTGACTTTTTTCTTTTTTTAATGCAAAGCAATGACACCACACTAATCTGTCAGCATAAGAGCAAGTTTTCCCTTGAGCGTCCGAATGTAAACTGGGAAAATTGAACAGTGCACGTAGGTAGTCCCAGATCTGAAATCTGGTCCTCGTTTTATACTCAACCGACTGTACCCCCGATTAGAGAGACAGATACAGAATCCAAGGCAGAGTGACAAGTGCTATATCATGAACAATGAAAAGTGATGGAAATAAAAACAAACCACAATGAGGTTTAGATAATGTTAACTGAAAAGAACACAAAACGTGGAAATTTGACTCTTAAAAATGTGTGTGGAAGGGATAATTTGTTGTTTTGTTTTTTACTAAATTCTGATTCTTGACTTTAGATTGGCTTCCATTTAAGATCGTTTCCAAATTAAAAAAAATGTTTCAAAGATCTAATGCAGTAAAGAGGATAAGCGCTATAAGGACATAAACATTTGAATTGTAGAGACACCTGGTCAAACCACTCACCCATCCCGCTACCCTTACCCTATGACACCCACCCGAACCCTCACCCCCACCCTCACCCCAAATCTGTCTGGCTTCGTACAACTAAAACCCACTTTGTGGTCTCCACAGTGGCTGCTGGCTACACTGCTGCCTGGCTGACACCAAAGGAACAAAACTCTGTGCTACTTACAAAAAAAACCCTGCAACCTTTTAATTTTCAAAGAAAATAAACACTCTGGAAAATTAAGAGCTTTACGTTAAAACAACTCGTCAGACTACCCTCTCAGTATGGTACACATGTACCGGAAAACATAAAACACCTAAACCGAACTCTACACACCTACTCCTTTTTTAGCATGTAACATGCCAGTAAACAGAATCATAATCTGGAGAATAACAATATACATGAGTCAGGCAGATAAATGATTTACCAGAGGTACACATAATGTTTTTTTGTTTTTTTACGTTTTTTGTTTCAGCTGGTTCCTTATGCTCTGCAAAGTCACAAGATGACAGGGTTGTGCAGGTGCTTGATGCAAGGACCTGCTTATTCCACATGTGCACAAAAATGTCCTGTAATCTTCTATAGCTGAAACTCCGAGCTTATAGCAAAAAGGAGGATTAACTAATGCAGGTAAAATATCCAAGGCACTCTTTGTTTCACACCATATTGTTAATTTCATTGCTGTTTTTCAAAGAAGTATTTAACGGCGCTCGTGCCTAGCATTTGATAGGCAGCCCAAATTTCATATATATTTATATATATCTCTTATCTCAATCTTGCATGGAAAATCTTTCAGAAAGATCCGTTTTAAGTGTGACCCTGCTTGTCGTGATGTTTTGATAATATGACACTGTTCACTATGTAAGAACACAAAACTGTACATGATATGTAAAACAGTATGTACTGTATGCAGCATGGGTTCTCATAACTAACTTTTTTTTACCTTGAAGAAATCAAAAATATCAACAGCAACACATGTACAACCAAACCCACCAGCCGAGGACAATTTTCTCTCTAAGTAGCCAAAACACACAGAGCATGCTGTCCAGTTACAAAAAATACAAAACGTGTAAATTATTGCACAATAGAAAGGCTCAAAAAGTTTTGCGTTTGATGCAATAGGATTTCCCCAAATGATGGATCATGCATTCAGCGTTTTCCAGTCGGGGTAAAAACAGGGCTGTACCGTGTACTGCTGTCCAACCCTGATGTCCTTTCCCCTCACTTATTGGCTAGTTAGCCAGGGTCGCTTTTTTAGCCAGGGGAACTGAGAGAGAGCTGCCAGCATGCTGCTTTCTGCCTACTCAGTCTTAATGTCACTAGACAGAGGGCGGTCGTTGTGCCACTTCTTCATGTGTTTCTCCAGAGTGCTGTATACACTGAAAGGCATGTGGCAGATTTCACATTTGAACACGTCCTTGCCCATCTGTCCGTGGGTCTTCATGTGGCGGGTTAGCTTTGAGCTCTGGGCGCACGCATAGCTGCACAGGTCACACTTGTATGGCCGCTCTCCAGTGTGACTGCGTCGGTGCACTGTCAAATTGCTGCAGTTCTTGAATACTTTGCCGCAGTACTCGCAGGTGTCACTGCGGCGGCTGTCCTTGGAGCTCGGCCTGCAATTCCCACTCCCGCCGTGGGGAGTGCTGGCCCCGCTGCCGGTGCCGCTGCGCACTGAGGCGGACCGCTCCCCGTCCATCTCACCCGGCGGAGTGGAGAAGCGCAAGCTGCCGTTTTCTGAAGAGTGCTCTGATGAAGAGGCGAATGGCGATTGTCTGGAGTCCCCGCCAGTGAAGTTGATGAAGGGGTCCTTGAGTTGTCGTGAGGCAGCATAGCCAGCAAGCCACTGGGAGTAGACGTTCTCCGTGTTTGGGATAGTGGGCGTTTGGGGGTCAAGGTCCTTTTCCACCTTGATGCGCTTGGACAGGGGACTGAGGGAACCTGGACTGACCCTACCACTGAGCAATTTTCTGGACAGGCTGTCAGAGGATAAAGGGCCAAGACCATTGATGGTGGTGGTTCCAACAACGTCTGAATCCAGGGCCGAGTCCTCGTCACCGGGCTCCCGGGACAGGCTCCGGCGGCGTGGGTGCAGCGCGTCACTGTTCTTGTGGTGGCGAGCCCCTTCTAGGCGCAGACTGAAACGATAGTCATTCCTGTCATCTTCTACTTCGACTCCAGGCTTAGTCTCCATCTCCTCCTCCTCCCCTTCCTCCTCTTCTTCTTCCTCGCCTTCCTCCTCTTCTTCTTCCTCTTCCTCCTCCTCTTCCTCCTCTTCCTCCTCCTCTTCCTCCTCTTCTTCTCCATTTTCCGTCATGAGGCCATTGCTCTCACTCTTGAACTTGGCCACAACTGACTTGAGAGCATCTGTGGCGCTGCCGATCAGATCGCTGGTGCCAGGTTCTGGGGAGCTCGCGGTCGAGAGGCCGTCTTCTGATTTAGCATTGAGCGCCGAAGACTTGTTTTGACAGTGAGTCTTCATGTGTCGTTTCAGTTTGCTGGCCTGGGTGCAGGCGTGGTTACAGAGGTGACACTTGAATGGCTTTTCCCCCGTGTGGCTTCGCCGGTGGACTATAAGGTTGCTCTGGAACTTGAAGGTCTTCCCGCAGAACTCGCAAGACTTGGCCTTGAGAGGGGTGCCTGGTTGGGCTGCGTTGGATACGGGATTGGGGGTGGAGCGTAATCCAGAAGGTGACTGAGAGGTTGAAAGAGGAGGCGTTGCTGAAAATGGAGGTTTTGAACCGGGCTGGAATGGCTGCAGCAGCCGTTGCATAGGGCTGGGCCGGTTAGGGGAGAGAGGCGGAGAGGCCCCGTTGGCGTTCCCAGCAAGCTCACGTAGACGTCTAGAGAAGTCCATCGGAGGGGCTTCTAGTGGCACAGAGTTGAGCCTCATCACCCTGTCAAAGGCGCTGGGGTGGTGGGTTGCCAGCGCCAGGTCATCAGGGCTGAGGTGGTGCCGTGGCGGAGGGCTGAACAGTGGAGGGGTTCTGGGGTAACGGCCCTCGCGAGGTGTGGTCGCCGATTCCCGCCCAGAGCCAGAGCCGGGCATCCTCAGGAGGCTGTAGGGACTGCCTTCTGCCAAGTGGACGGCATGGTGGGAAGGCTGGGAGGAGGCGCAATCACCCCCCATCCCAGGAGCTGCAGCCACACGGGGAGTCAGGGGGCTGCCAGGTTTGCTCTCAAGATAGATGCGGAAGCCGTGGGTGTTCTGGGCATGCTGGAGCAGGAACCAGGCACTGGTGAAGGGCTGCTTACAGCTGGTGCAGGTGTAGCTGCTGGGCTCATCTTTATCTATTAGGAAAAGGAGACGGAGAGAAAACATTTAATTGAGCTGTTAAAATATAAAAATGTGGTTATTGATTATATTACATTATTCAAAAAGATTCATAATACACACTTGTGAGGTTTCAAGTTTCAAAACAAAATGTTAAATATGATCATCATAAACAGAGAGTGTGACGGAAAATGTGAATGAAAATAATGTTGTTCAACTAGAGAAATAAATCTTCCTTCTTACATTTGTGACTATTAAGCAAGACTGAATCTTAACGCAAAAAAAAAAAAAAAAAAATAGACAACCGTATCTGAATTCCTCAGCGAAAACTTAAGTGATGAATTAAATATCCATTTTAGAAAAATAATTTGTACCAGCATTTACTTCAAGTGAATGAATAAAACAATAATGAAGGATATCTCAGGCAGCAAATACACAATTTACACAGTTGAAAAGGCATAGGAATATTTCAAACAATAATTGACTTTCAATAGCACTTGCACACTGACCGGAGATTTGCCTGACAATGCACGCCTAATCTCGTTAAACACACTCATCTCCCCTCCAATGCCATGTTTACAGAATTAGCAAGGCTAAAGTGGGACATGTATCTGATGCTGCATATTAATGCTAAATACAAATAAGAGGTCACATGTTAATAAATTGTAACAACGTTTATCACAAAAAACACATTCACAGCGAGATGAAGCAAAGGGGGAAATTGTGTATGAGTGTTTGTGTGTGGGTGGGAGGCTCCTATGAAAATGCATTTCATGCATTACTTTTCTATTTCTGATATTTCATGCTTTATGGATTTATTTAAATCCTCTCAGGTGAATAGAAAAGGAGAAGAAGGGGAAAGCAGAAGTGAGAGATATGCAAAATAAGAAGCATCCGCCACTTGCAAATGTGCTCCCTCTTTCATCTTTTGGCTTTCTTATCCTTTTTCTCTTTTTCTATTCTTACTCGAGGGCATTTTCCTGAAGTCATTTGCAGACACTGAACCCAAAACCATGGCCGTACTGTGCTCTAGATAGAGAACAAGGCTGTGGAGAAAATATGCTACGTGTGTGTGTGTGTGTGTGTGTGTGTGCGTGCGTGCGTGCGTGCGTGTGTGTGTGTGTGTGTGTGTGTGTGTGTGTGTGTGTGTGTGTGTGTGTGTGTGTGTGTGTGTGTGTGTGATTGCGACTATGACAATCCCTAAGATGGTGGATGGACAGTCTTGCATGTTTTAAGCCTGCTGTGGCTGAGAGACAAAGGGGTGAAGGGGCAGAAAGAGAAGACAGCCGCAGAGAGAATAAAGTATGGTCGTGGATGGAACAGATTGCTGTGTTTTGTGGTTTTCCTTTCTATCTCGTGTGTCCACGGCCACCGTGGCCCCCTCCGAACAATCTCACTTAAAGACCAGAACACGGCATAAAATGTGCACCCAATCAAACCTCCACGCAAACCTTTTTCTCTTGACTGAAAAGAGTTGGAAGGGGGGTATACTGGTAAATTATGGATCATTACAATCTGCAAAAATTACAGTTAATTGCTGCCACCTGCAAGGGGCTTTGACCCACTATGGAATTTTTCCATCATAAAAAACCCATTTGCCCGTACACGCTTTTGCTCCCTCTCTCATAAGCACAAATAAAATGTGCCCATTACATTGGCTTTGGCTATATGTATGTTTCCTGATTATGTGTGTGTTTTTATGGCTTTATATAGAAAGCCCCATATCACTCGTAAAACGGCTGCAATAACCTGGCCTCGCCTGTTCACTTTGCTTTGATTTGCTGCCTATACACACTTCCCCAACCCTGTCTTAATGTGCGAGCAGAGAGTGCATATGCATGAGGGGGGAAATAGATGAATTGTTGTGTTATTGTGAAGGACAAGCGGGGGAGATGGGTTTGGGGGAGGGGGGATTGCTAGAATGTCGTCTTCTCCTCCGAGACACAGCCACGTCCGTCAGAGGAAATAAAGCACTGAGGGAACGTGGAAGTGAAGGAAGGAGGGAAAAAGGAAGGTTGCAAAGTAGGGAGAGAAGTGTGGCGTGAAGGGGACATTCCTAATGACAACCCACCGCATTTCTGAAGGGCACAGAACAGCACTTCAAAGCCAGTCATCAATTTATTTTCTTATGTATCAAAAACAGCATGTCTTGTGCTCTGCAATCACAAGCCCATTTATGAAGATTTGACAAACCGTGCTCATGCCACAAGCATTTACGATAATTGTTATTCCAGTCCAAACAGTGGACACATTGATTGGCATCAACCGACCGGACCAATGCTTGCCCAGATTCACAACAACGGCAGAAAGGATATCTAAATAAGCCCACAACTGTCCTTGATAGCTGTCCTCAAAGCGATCGAAGGACAGTTATTCAAAAGGAGAAAAGACATTCTGACAGGGCCTTTGACGGCCTTGAAGGGTTTTCTTTCTTTGCTCGTAAGAAGAGCAGAGAACTGTGTGAGGGAGGAAGGATGATCTTATAAACGAGTCTGTCCTCTAATGGAATAAAAGGAGAGCTCCCTCTCACTCTCTCCGTCTGTTTCTCTCCTTCCATTAACTCTAAGTCTGTGGAGAGTTAGGGCTGGGGAGCAGGAGAGCTGGGGCTAATGCTGGATCTCCAGGTCCCTTTGAAATAGGATCAGCAGAGAGGAGAAACCACACTGACAACCCCTTAGCTGCCATTTCATGGCCGGGGCTGAAAGAGGGGACTTTGGGGGAGAGAAGGCAGAAAGCATACAGGAGAAATGAGAGAGGCCAGGAGGATCAAGAGCAGAAAAAGTGGAAGAGTGATAATCACGAAAAAGAGAAATATAAAGAACTAAAAGAGGTAGAGCACAGAGGAGAGATGTAGAACAGCCAAAGGAAGAGAAAGGGGGTTTAGCAACTCCTTCAAAGACATTTCAACACATTGCGACACAAAGCAGTCGGAGGCTATTATGGTGTCTACGGACACTGTGCCCTGCCCTTAGGAGGAGAATATGATCCAGGGCTCATGCAAAAAGAACAAGGCTGCTTACGCAAGGGCAGGGGGGAAGTTATTGTGCCCTAAACAGCAGACATGGTCGCTTCTAGCTGCTGACAAAATATTCACACCGCCGGCCCAGACAGCAGTGTTGACCAGACAAAGCAATGCACACATGCAATCCAGGAGGCATAGGCATCATGTACACTTTGCTCATGCAGATTTCTCTATTGTTAGTCACCCAACCCCCTCCCCAACACGCATTCTCTCAATCACCCCCTTCCCCCTCTTGTCCCCTCAGCCTAAACACAAACAAACAAAACAACAGACGCCAAGACAATCATGACCTTGACCCCGCGTTGGCAGGTTAACAATGCGTTAAGGGATGGTCATCAACTGTCTCCTCCTCTTTTAATCTCTCAATCAAACTTTAGTTGGATGATTTGATAAATATTTACGCTATTGGCGATTGGCTGACATCACCGGTTGTGAGTGTTTGTCATTATTATTTAAGGTAGTTAAAAGTAGGATGGAAAACAGTGTGTATACATGGAACATTATTTCTTCTAACTTGGTTAAATAGGGTTTTATTTTGACAAATACAGAATTTGCAATGTTCCGGAACATTGCGTTAGTGAGTTTTGGTTTTGTTTGTTTCTCTTAGTCAGTTGTTAGGCTTACAGTGGCCGGTTGGAGGATTTGTATCGGCCAATACTAAACCAAACCCACCACGCATATAGCTTTCAACTACCTCAAACTTTCCAGACATATATCCAAGAAGCTAGCAAACTTTTCCTTGACCCCTATTTTTTGTTTTGTCCTTGACCATGCCTGATAGCGGGCCCAGGCCGTCCTGCCTGGTGTGACCACGCAGCTCTCACTGATATTGGTCATTTAGCTAATGGAGGAACGAGCTTACAGGATTAGCTCAAAGGCCCTTCCAAAAGGAGAAGGAGGGAAGGGGAAGGCACAGAGACATGGGGGACACAGCATGTCAACCGCCATTTCCCAAAGCTATCAGTCGCCTGGGCCTCTGGAGCACTTACACACACCTGAAAAGTGATTATGCTAATAGCGGGTCTTTGCCAATATTCATAAGTGTTTATAGGTGTTGGAGTGAGTGCCTTGGGAAGACAGAGGATTGTCAATACAGTGCCTCTTAAGAGTGCCTAAGCCGTAACTGGCGTTAATGTGATTACTACTCTGTTTATGTCATTAGGGTATTCACAGTCAGGGATTGGACAGGGGTGAAGGGGGGGAGCAGGAGAAGACAGGTTGAGGAAGAAGGTGGGGAATTAGTAGATGCACCAAGGAGGCCCCCATTAGGGCTGTTCTTAATTCAGTCATGACTTTCACCTGACTTAAAGGTCTGAATGGAAAATAATTGTTAAACTAAAATCGCTTTTCAGGGATTTCAGAGTGTTAGAGCACCTTTATTTCATTTCAATTGGTTGATGTTATATCAATCTGTGCACACTTTATGGAAGTACCTGATAGAGCAGCTGGCTGGCTTTGACCTTCCTCCTTACTCCTCTACCTCTCTGTGTTTGTCTATGTTTCCCTGCCACAGCACACACACCACGGCTCATACACTTGCTTCTTTTTCCCCGGCCAGACTGGTTGTGGTTCGCTCAGCCACTGGCCACAGACAAAAGGCCTGTTTGACCAACACTTGTTCCTGAGACAAAGCCGGAAATACGGTTTGCTACACAGAAAGCCAGCCATGGAATAGAACAGGCCTAAATCCCAAAACGTTTTACAAGTCTGATGTGGACTGGGGGTCTGGCTGCAACATAGCTGGTGTTTGGAGTCACACGTTACACAATTGCTAAGAAGCTGACCACTAACCACTACATACATGGATGGAGGAAAGACAGTTAGAAAATATAAGAATGGAGAGCTAAGAGAGCAAAAGGCGGGGAAAGAGAGAGGTAGCTGGGGAGAAGAAAAGTCTAGCTGGCATGAACAAGCGCGGAGTGGAGGTGTAGATCTCCAGATAAAGATGCATGGTGGTCTTTGAGGGCTTGTGCCCAGTATAAAGTAATCTGCTGGCTGTGGCTTTGTCTCCAATCAGACTTTCACACTTCTTACCTTTCCTTTCCCCTTCTCCTGAAAGTTGATAAGAGCAACAGTGGAACTGAGGCGTCACTATGAGCCACTGAAGGAACTAGTATGGACAGATGGCATCCACACAGGGGCCTATGAATGCATGCACCGTACACACAAGACAAATGTGTGTGTCTGTACGTTAGCTGGGGAGTGTTGCATGCGTGAGTCCCTAATGGGTAAGCAGGCGCATTGTTTGCGCGTACGACCACATGACTGTGTCCATGTCTGGATGCGCTCATGTGTGCGTGGACATTAGTATGTAACACACTTGCTACAATAATTTCAAAATTAGCATCGCTCGGCGCTGTCTGTTTCCCTACGTAACCCTACTCTCTTTCATCTTTTCTCGGTTGAACTGCGTTTGAACTGACCATCCACCCACCCAATCTATCCGTCCATTCCACGTCTTGCTTTCCCTCCATCTATCTGTTCCGGCTAAGCCCAGCTGGGTGGCTTCGTGCTTGGGTGCGGCTCGGTCCGGCAGACCTTATAATAGCCCGGGCCGGCCTCTGATGCAGATCATTATTTGCTCTCTGCTTACCAGCGACGGTGGGAGGCCGCACGCTGTTGTTTCTCATCCTACTGTAGCTCTAATGGTACAGTGAAAAGACCTCTGGGCTTCTAAGCTTAACCAGTCTAATTAAATGGACCATCGCTTATGTAAGCATCCGCAGAGATTATTTATTGAGTTGGGATCCGCTTCGCATGATCAAACCGCCGTCAACAAAAAGCCAACGCTCAACAGAGTTGGTATTAAATAAAGGAGTGGAATCAAAGAAAACTGCAAACTGCCAAGTGTCAGTTTAAGCACACATATCCAGGTACATAAGAAGACTTAATCAAGCAGGTGTATTTTTGGACTCGGGCAATAGATGGGCGAGGAGTCTCTGAGCACTTCAGAGGGGAAATGTGAAAAGGGTTCTGTCAAAGCAAAGATAAGTCTCAATAAAATGCAGCATGAGGGGAGGAGGAAAGAGAAAAATATGCTAATAAGGAACTTAACAGAATACAACTAGAGCTGAAAATAACAATTATTTTCATTAGAAATCTATTCACAACGTTCTCAATTAATTGATTAAACTGTCAATAATAGGTCAGAAAACTGTGAAATATATCCGTTCCTGTTTCTCATTGCCCAAGGTGTTTTCTTTAAATATCTCGTTTGTCTAAAACCCAGAGATAATCGGTTTAATATAATACAAAACAGAGAAAAGCAGAAAGATCCTAAAAACACACTTCTTTGCTAGTTTTCAATAAACATAACTTGAAACAATGATCCAAACAGTTTCCGATTAATATTTAGTTGATTGTGTGATCGCTTCAGCTCTAAATAAAACAGAATAAGAGGGAGACAACGTCTTTGCCTTTTTTTTTCAAAATGCTGGCCGCAGCATTCAGATGAGAGCCTCTGCTGTCTTTCCTTACAAGCATCATCCCTGTTTGAAGTGTACAGACAAGAAAGCCTCCGTAAGACATGAGGCCAGCTGCCTGAGCTTCACTATCTCTGCATAGCTCAGCTTATGACAGCCTGGCGTCCCTGCAGAAAGGATGGAGGGGGACCAGGGAGGTCGACTAGCTGCACATTTCTGCATAAATCTCCAGATAGATAGCATCAGGAGAGCAGAAACAGGGGAGGGAGGCAGGCAGGCAGCGGAGGATGATAAGGCCCCCGGGGCAGGGCATTCGACACTGTCAAAACTGTTTCGTCCGCGCCTATTGGACGAGTGGAGCGCGTTATGAGCCTGCATACCATTTGCCGGGACGCGATTCAGCTTCACCGGAGCATACAGGGCCCCGTATCTGACCTCTCCTGCTTTCCCTCTCTTCATTCTTCACAGACATGCAGGGAGCTGGACAGAACAGCAGTAACACTGCATGGAGAAGGACTATGAAGATCTGAAGTGCAGACATTACAGTCACATTACTATACAGCTCTGATGATCAACAGCTTTACTGGTGAATATTCCGAGCAACTCGAGGCACTAACAGAAATCCTGAGGAGCCAACATGTCAGTCGCAGTTACATTGTCACAAACAACTACAACATACTGTATGTTGAAGCGAACGGCACTGGCAATTCAGATACAAATCAAATTGTCAGACACTTAACAGTACAATCATTATATCCCACAAAGAACTCAAAGATGACCCCATAACTTGATTGTAGCATAGGAACAATGTAAAGGAGATTATAAAGAAAAACTAGACTATCAGATTTCTAAGTCTATATATGTTCATTTCATCCTTAAATCACTGCCAGGTATACGTCATAAAAGAAAATAGTTTCCTTCTTGTTTTACCCACTTAGATACCTCACAGCCAAAGCCATGTCGCCCCCTTGTATCAAATATGAATGAACTATATTTGTTAAAGACATTCCAACAGTTGGACTTCCCCGCTTGCTAATTCTAAACATGGTGAGTTAAGTATTTTCCCATACTTGAATGAACCAGAGTCTTACTATCTAGCCACTACTAAAACCAAACCTCTTTTAAAAGCATTACTGCCAAAACCAAAACTCAGTAACTCACTGTTCTGTTATATCGCAAATTCTGTATTTCTCAAAATAATTACTGTTTATTTTTGTTTGTAAAGTTAAGACAATATTAAGTGGTTTTTTGGTTGTTTTGTCCACCCGCCGTATGTTTAGCCCCATACTGTATATAGTGGACTTACTACATTTGAAATTACTAGCAAGCTGGCAAAACTCTAGCCTTATACATCTACATTGCCATACACGCATATAATGTGTTGAAAGGTAGGGATGAAACAATATGTAGAGGAAAATCTAAATTAAGGGGTTAATACCGCCACATGTAAAGGGGGTTGAACAAAAAGAGAGTGAAGAAAAGCTAAGGAGGGGGCAGTTAGGGTAAGAGGCTTTGCCTGATCTACAGGCACAGACCTGCAGTCAGAGTATCTGACCCCCCACACACACTGGACTGGGTAAACACTTCAGCCCGTCTGGAGGATAGAGTCATTCCCTCCTGCTCTCCGTCCCTCATGCTGCCTTGTTACTCCTCCTTCCATTGACGCTATTTCCTTAACACAATCTGATGACAGCACTGAGAGACGTTAAAGTGGCTCTGTCACAATCACACACACATACACACTTACCCCAACACGCATGAACACAGTTTCTCCCTCACCTTTCCTTTCACCTCTGAAATACTCTCAGGCTAATAGTTTCTCTAAATCTTTTTTTTTCTGAAGCTGAAAGGTACACTACCTTAACACCTGTGCAACGATACACCTCTCATCTCATCCACCCACTCATTTAGTGCCGGGCAGATCTCAAAATCTATCAGGCCAGTGTGTACAAGTCTTTTTTTCCCTCCTCCTGCCTTTGCCTGAGGTGCTCCTTCACTGTAAATAATATTTCCAGAGAAAGTGAGACACATAGAAAGGAAAAAGGAGAGGGGGCAAAACAGGGAAAGATACTCATCATTATCTTAATCTCTGTGGGACGGAGCTGAAGGTGGAGAGGATTGATGGTCTGTGTTTGAGGGTTTGCACCTGGATCGCCTGTAAAATACCCCACTTTTATGACCTGGTGCTCAAGCGGAAGTGCTGTTAGAAAACACAAAGTTACTACTTATCTTGACCTCAGTTGTTTGTTCCTGTACTTGTTCCCAGAAGCCCCGGGAGTTCTAAAGCATGGGCCATCATTTAGACGCTCGTGAACTCGTGGGTTCTTATAAACATGCAGTTATTTTTCACCCTGCCCTACCACCTCAGGGTGAGAAGACCAGGGCATGTGAGCTTGAGCCAACCATAGAAGTTCGTTATGCATACGAGCCTCAAGGCATTGTGGAGGGACATGACACTTTAAAAACAAGAGGGCCAGTGTGTTGGAGTGTCCCGTGGCCCGGAGCTGTGGAGGCTGAGGGTTTAACACGCGTCCCATCTGCTGTGTGTGACTGTGCACACGGTGGTCGAGTGGTTAAGGAAGCATCAATAGCCGGACTCTTTAGATCGAGGGGTATCTCAGGGTCGAATGTAGCTCGCAAATCCAATTTCCTTAGAAACAGACAAGTGACATTTAAGAGAGATATGCTTGTGCATGTAGTGACCGCAGGACTGAAGTCTGGACTTGGATAAAAGAGAACTGTATCACAAGTTCAGCTTGTTCGTTGGGGCAGTATCACAAGTTAAATTCACTGTCATAATGAGTAAGGTCTAAGACACAAAGTTCCCACAGCCTAGAACAGTAAGTCCCAACTAACCATCAATTCATGCAACCCTACAATTCCTGTTTCATTACTAATTAATCGAGGAGAAAACAGTGCTGGGCCACTTCTCAACCCAAACGCTTTCCAAATCCTGATTAAAATTGCAAAATGGCCTCCTGTTTGCCCTAATTCAAGACATTCTGACGAAAACAGGAAAAGACGTGGCACAGGGAGGAAGTGGTCAGATATAAAACGCACAAATGTTTCCTTCAGGAGTTGACAATAAAACAGCTAGAACTGCCCTAGAGGATTGATACCAACCAGGGCCACACCTTTTATGACATGTTGTTTTGGACGAACGCCCAAACCAAATGGTTGCCAAATCAAATGGTTGCCAAATCAAATGGGTCAATGTTGGATTGTACATGACAGGGCACAATATTGTTTCTCAACACTGTACCTTACCAGCCAGGGAGAAGACTTTGGGGTTAGAACAGGTTGGATGCAGCCAGTTATTACCTACATGTAACGTTTACCATCAATAACAGTTCGCAAGATGGATGGGCATCTTTGCCTTAGCTTGGCAATGGCAGGCCACACTCCACACAATTCTTCATCTCAGAGGCTCCCCCGTACCAGAGTCCTGCCTACTAATTGAAGACATGTGGTCTGATCAGACGCCATAGCAACGCAAGAGAGGAAGTAAAGTGGTGGACAATAGGACCCAGAAAGTTACCAACCAGATCCCTCTGTGTTCGGAAAATTCTACATTGACATCAGTGATACGTCGAGATATGCGGGACTGTAAGAATGATTTGAAAGATAATTGTGTCTTTACAGTTACATATTGTGCACGCTGACACTGGCCTGTTAAAAATACAGCATGTGGACCCTTCCGCTTATTCTCCCTGGAGGTGCGTCAGAAACATGCATAGGTCCAAGCAGTAGCGAGCGTGATATTAATTAAGGAAGCCAACCTGTAGGTTCCTTTGTGCCCAGCTGTAGAGCATAAATCAGGCTTTTAACGAGGCTAGGGCCCTAAGATCTCAAACCGTGCTGGAATGCTACCTGCACAGCCATGCCAAAAATCTGTCTGGGTCTAGGGCTCCTATAGATCATTATGTTTATAAGGAGGGCTATAGCGACCTACCCTGGGGAGGGAGAGAGAGGGCGGAGCAGAGGTGCAGAAAAGGAGGGTGGCAAAAGGGGGGGGGAGCTATTTCTATTCGGTCATCAGGTTTAAGTAAATGTGTGTGTGTCGCAGTGTTAGTGTGCAAGAATGCATGTGTGTTGCAAGTACGCATCATGTGCCGCACCACAACAAGTTTTTATGGGGGTTGTTTGTAGGAAGGGAAAATAATAAGACATACGGAGCTAATAGGAGACATGAACATAGAGACCAAAGATGGGAGAGGGGAGGAGGGCACTAACAGGTACAAAAGCGTCAAGGAGCCATCAGCAAAAACAATACATTCCTTTTCCCTCCCTAGACATACACGTCTTAGAGAAACGTTAAAATTTGCTTTTAGACTTCGGAGAGAGTTGATGAACAGGATATGTGAAGGAAGCCAGTGTGCCTTTTGGTGACAGAAGGATTTATTCACAGACAGCTGCACGAGAGGACACACATAAGTAAAGACTGACTGACTTGTTGAATGGGAGGCTGAGTCCACCTTCAAGCTATTGTTTTGGCACAGAAAGGGTCCATGAACTCAGACATTCCTCAACAGGCAGTGGCAAGACATACTTCCAAACAGCTAAATACACAGGCATGATGCAGCATCATGTAGCCACACAAAAGGGTCAGAAATCTAGCTAAAGCAATGTGTTGCACTGTACTGTAGTTTATTGTCATATGCATTAAATTGTACACCAGCACTTTCTAATGCAATGCCTACACTCTTGGAACGCTTACCATCCAACCAACCGTAAATAAATAAGTCAGCGTGGAAGTGCGGAAATTTGGATTAATGGCTGATCAGGGGATGGGTAGAACTGGTTTCTCCGGCTACGCTCTGCAGCACCACCTGAGATTTATGGGCCAGATGTTTGTGCCATTGCTTCTTGAACAGACTATAAAACTTCATTTGCAGAAGGCTACAGTGGAGTCTAAATGTATGGCGTCACAGACGTGCAACATTTTTGCTCCGCTGATGCAAATGTCAACTCCGAATGATTAGAAAATGTAATTAACAAACGGCTTTCATTATTATATTATGAAGGCATTCTTGTGCACAACCGCAGTTTCTCCCCTTTCTGCTTTCCCTCTCTCATGTCACTTGCACAATGACAGCCCTGAGAGGAATGTAGCTCCACTCATTGCCCACATGAACTCAGGTTCTCAAGATCCACCCTGTCATTTTGAGAGCGGCTGACAACCTGTGACTGACGCAGAGGTCACTGGGGCATCGGCCCCAGTGGACTGCTTTTGTTGCATTCCCAGAAATGAACTTTGTTAGGCTTGCGCAAGGTCAAACTGTAAAGATCCTATATGGTCATTCCATACATGTTCAGCTGATATGCTACAGACGGTCCTGAGAGGAGAACATTTTGCAGGCGACCAGACGGATATCTCATGTACCTTTGACACAGACGTATAGGTATATAAAGACATACAAATATATGTTTGCTCTTAAAACACATGGCCTTTATTGCTCTCGTCCGGTTTCATCACCTTTGCAGTGCACAGAGAGGTAGCTGATGAAAAGAGGAATTAGGGGCAGTGAAAGAACATGGATATAATCTGAAGAGGAAGGGGTGTAGTTGAAGGGTGTCAAGAATGGCGTAAAAAGCTGCCGAGAGGGGAAGAAGGGAAAAACAAAAGAGTGGTGGACAGCTTTACACTGCAGCACCCCATTCTAGATTACATTAGTGGCAGCTGCTTCCTTTGTGTGGTTTTATGGCCAGGCACCAAGAAAAAGCTGCTAAAATTTCATTTAATCTGCTGCAGAAACTCAAGTGTCTGTCTGTACGCCACTCAAACAAGGGGGCCTAAAAGCACCATGCTCTCGGATAACTGAGGCAAAATAACGCTAATAATATCTCTGTCCGTGGCCATACAAGCAGACATTTTGTGTAACCAAAGAGGGGCTGCCTGTGCCGCCGGTGCATGGGAAACTGGCCCACTCACCCAGTCCAGGGGCAAGCCCTTAATGGTGGGTGAGGGAGCCAGACAACGTCCCCCTTCTTCCCTCCTTCTCTCCCCTCTTTATCTCCACCTCCTGTTCATCCTTCCAAGTCATTAGCTTATGTTAATCGGTAAAACTACCAAGAGTGACCCCCAATTTCATTTAGTATGCCACTATACTTAACACCAGATGACGACGCAGCTGGCACAAGTGATTTATTAAAGGTAAAACTAATTGTATGAGGGAGCCTATATTTGGTGATGATATCTATTAGTTGCATACACTGCAGAATGTGATTTAATAAAATCCAATCTTCGTGAAAGGAATTTCCATTAAAATAATTATCTAAATTCATAATCAAAATAGATTTTTGGAACACTCTCTCACTCTTCTGTTCATACTTTGTATTCTATGTTGAAATGTGCTTTGTAACAGTAAGGTTTTTACCATGTGAGCTCTAGACGCCAAAAGACCATACAGTGGCCCAAAGGCTAATGGGATCCGAACCATAATTAAACAAGCCACACACAAAATGATCCAATAAAGAGTCATACCAGCATTATGCTTTAAAAACAAACGCTATATCTCAACTGCCTACTCAATATCCTGCTCTTAAAGTCCCAGATACCCAAAAGTAAACACGAAAAAGGCCCCCCAACGTCCTGCTGGCTGCATTAGCTCGATGCAGGGATGAAGTTTGACAGCGGTGGTAACTGACAGAAAGCAGAGGTACAGGCAGCGGTTAGGGCCAGCTTCCTTCCTGGGCTTTGGGTTCACAAAGCGACGTGTCCACGTACGTCCACATACATTCAGAACAACTGTGGGGAAGAAGGGGGGGTTGGAAGAGAAGGGTCTGTTGCCACTGCTGCCGTAGCTCAAGGCTAGAAGAGGAGGAGATGCAAGGGGCCCCTTTCCTTCGACCTCTCAGATAATAAGATGGCATGAGTGACGAGAGCTAAAGCGGGATGGGGGAGGAAGATGGAACTGAGAGGAGCCAGTTGGTCAAAGCACTATGCAAAGATAGCAAAGATAGGGAGGTGGGGAGGGGAGGTGACTGTCCGAACCAGATCTCTGCTCCCTCCGTCT
>NW_011334773.1:585515-618674 GCF_000735185.1 Notothenia coriiceps
ACAGAAACAAACACATTCACAGACACGATCTCCATTACTGTCACATGTGTACATATATGATCCACAGGCATATTCTACTCATGTAACGCTGAGACGAATAGAAGATTTGTCGCCCACACGACACAACGGCCCATTATGAACATCTTCTATATCGAATTCTCCACCCTAGTTTTCAGCACTCTCATGTTTGCTATAATGTTTTCTGTACACAATAGCAGCGACGGCCTTTAGCTCATGTTGCCCCATCAAGAGGAGCGCACCAACAACAACCAAACACTCTCCCCTCCTCTTCCCACCCTGTTTACGAGCAGATCCGTTCGTCTCTCACTTTGTTCCCACGCTCCCTCCCTTCTTTTTTCTCTCCTCTGCATTGTCCTGTGCCCTCAGGTTAGAGGTTCTCTCTGTTTCCTCCTCTAAAGCCTGGAAAACGGAGGAGGACGAGAGGAGGCGAGCTAAATAGAGTGAGAGAAAGAGCGAGAGGAGGGCCGGGCGACAAGGCCTGTCCGTCTGCCTCTTCGGCCTGGCTGGCTTACCGGTCTTAACCGGTTCTGACATAGGTGAAGCGGAGACGTGTCCTCTTTCGTCTCCGGACAAAAAAGAAACCGTGGTGGCATTCCATCCCCAGTCAGCAGGTACCAGGGAAGTGTGCATCCATGTGTGTGTCTGTGTGTGCATGTGTGTGTCTCCCAAGACCTTTGAGGCCTGGACCATTGCCAAGTTCATCTGTTAATGGACAGCTACTAGGAGAGCTGCCCCTCCCCCCGTCCCCTCCTCTGTGTCCCTCCAGCCTGCTCACGACCCCCCCTTAACCTCCCCAACCCCCAGCCAGGCCTGCCCAGATACAGGCCCTCACTCTCCCTCCTCCTCCTCCACTCCCTTTCTCCCTGAAAGCTATATCATTCCCTTTCTCCCTCTCCTCCTCCTCCTCACTGCCCCCAACACTCTGGGCTTCTCCTATTCAAGATAAACAGAGTGCTTCAAGTTCAGGGGACACCCTGGGACCCTTTAACAAAGCCATCTATCATGCTGTCTGCCTGAGACTCCTTTGGCCATAGTGGGCTTTGCTGCTACGTCTCTCCCTCAATCTTTGTGTGTGTGTGAACATACACAGGCTGGACATACAGCCAGCAGGCCGCTAACTCTGACTAGCTATTTGCTCTAGTTGATCCCAAAGCTGGACAATTTCCCCATCGTGTAAATAGCCCCCACCAAGACTTGGGGAAAGACAACCCCTCCCCTGCCAGTGCATCCCTCCCCTCTCCTGTTAAAACGAGACAAACTCATGACATGAAGGCACGCCACGGAGCGCGGAGCAGTGCGCACGCGTGGGCCACTTTCTCTCCACACCTCGGAGATGGACTCCGCTGACCCCTCTCCGATCCCCCTGAAGTCAAACTGCGGGACGATTAAGCAAACTGTCAACAGCTTAATAGTCTGGGAATAAGAGACTGACGGACAGTAGGGCTAGGAGCTGTGTGCAAACACTACAGAGATTATGAATGGTACACAAGAGGGGGGAAGAGAGGCAGAAACTGAGAATGGGAAGAGGGAAAAGCTTTCCTATCCTGCAACATTTATGGATTCAATTTTATCTAGGTAGCCTTTTTTGGGCACTTAAGCACAGGTCGGCTGAATGGAAATATTCTGTGGCAGGGCTTTTCCCAAGTGATGGTATCCCATGCATTATTTTCTGCTCATTATGGGGGGCAGCAAGTAGGGAAATACAGACATCACTAGGGGAAATCATTGTGAATTGTCACACAGGCTGACTGAATGATAGAGATTTTAAGTTATAATCCGTTTCTAGTTTGGTTATGCATAGACAGCTAAAAGTAATGCATTCTCATAAAAACATATACCTTCATGAAGATTGCAGATTCACTATACGTCTGTCTAGCCGCTTTATATCTTTCAGGGTACATGAAGTGTTTTTTTATTTTAAATTATATTGAAAGATATTCAGTTTAATACGTTACCAAAACTCCTATTTGAGAGACTGATAACAACATTTGCTGCAATTAATCAATTATCAAAATAGTTGGGAGATTTTTTAACCGAACATAGCAGCCCTGGCGGAGTTAACATGTTCTTAAGTGCAATGCCATGGTTCCTGTTGGGGCTAGCGATGTAACATTTGGCATTCATTATTCATTTTGCTCTTAAATAGTTAAATAAAGTCTAATTAAAAAAATGTGTTGTTGTTGCTTTGTTTCCACCCATGCTGGAAGAGTTCCAGAAGTCATGCTACGTCCAGCGCAGGCAAACTGCTGGTGGACTGCGGCTCCTTTTCCCACCCAGCGCTGACTTGGCCTATTTCAGGAATATTTACAAGTTAAGGTACATGTAGTTAAGGGGCCAGCGAGTTTCCTGGCTGACAATCGTGACACCAAAAGCTCCCTCAAAGCCTGGGAGGGAGACTCACGTCATGATCACACTAACACTCGCACGCATTTTCTGCCCCTCTTTTACTCCATTCCATGTCTCTCTCCGACACACAGCAGCCCCAAAAGCCCAACAGCTGCTGTCCTCTCCAGCCTGCTAGAGAGGGGGGGAACCGGCCTGCTGGTTTTAGAGCGCTAAATTATCCATTAGATGTTATCAAGTTGTAGCGATGCCATTCTGCTAGGAGCCATCAATCTTTCATAAGTTCCAGGCACGGCGTGCATTGGGATGCACTAACAGAACCTTCCCCCGCTCCCAGCATACACCCCGCCCCCCCCCCCCCATCCAACTCACGGAACTGCACGCAAACTTGGACATGTACACACAGTCAGGCGGACCGTCAACAAATACACATGCTGACATAAATGCATCCAGGTACACACTCTTGCACTCAAGCTCAGCAGAAACAAGCCGCACAGAGCTTGTTTGGGAAACATCCAGTTCTGCATTTATCACATTGTGTCTTTCATCCCCCTCGAGCTCACCCTGCTTTCCTCCCTAAACAAAACTAACATTTTGAGCCGGGCATCCAAAATGACGCTGCCTGTTTCACTACGCCGCACACTACCTTCCACGCACTCCCCATTTTCCCTCTCTCCCTCCCTCCCTCCGCTTCTTGCCGTGGCCTGGCAGGCAGGCAGGGCAGACATGTTCAGAATGCGCTCCGGTAATGGGCTAATCAAAAATGCAAAACAATTGGCAATTACCGTGCAGGGCCCTAATGGTCATTAGAATTTACAACAAGGTAATGAACTGAGAGTCAGCTCAGTCCATGCATATTCATAAAGCAATCAGGCCTTTGAAGATTAAAGAAGCGCTTCAAATTTAAATGAGGGCGCCAGCATGTTATCAGGGAGATTCAGCCTGCGAAAGTAAAGGGTGCCTGGGACAGGAGTGTGCATTTATGAATATGTGTGCATGTGTGTGGATGTGTGCGATGAGGGTTGGGGGTCAGTTTGGTGTGGGGGGATGGATGGAGTGGAGGTGTGAGTATGTGCATTTGTGTGTGTGGGTGCATCTGTGCATAAGTGATGATGTGTCGATCTCATTGGTGTGCCAACTCGTGCCTGCATGCCTTTGTGCAAAGCAAACTGCAGCACACAAACACCCACCATATAGCCTAAAGTGATTCTAATAACTAAATTAACACTCTCTTAAAAAATGAATGAGGACCCCTATCTGCTGATCATCGTTTAAAAGACTTGGGATTTGAATCTAAGATCAAATGTAACTTGAGCTATTAGGAGGCGATGAGCTTTTTGAACACAAACCCCTCGAGGAATACAGCGAGCGATTAGTATACATTCATGAAAAAGTGCAGCGGTAGACATGGTTTGCATGCACATGGACACGCTAAAGCACTCGAAGACTTTCGCACACACACAAAGAGAGGGCTGTGAGTTTTCACAAGTGTAACGTCACACACAGGGGCCCTCTCTGTCCTGTATCTCTCCGGTGGAGATAAGGCCGGCGAGACACAGCTGTAGACGACCACCCATCCACACACAAAAGGTACAAACACACTCACACCCACAAAGACACGCACATTGTGACAGGCCGAGCCCAGCGCCGGGACCTGAAGCGGGACAGATAGGAGTGGAAGAAACATTATAGAGACAGATAGTGACCAGGATCAGTGGGTTCAGACCAACGCGAGGCCCTCGTCACAGTCCCATGGCCTCAGCATTATCACCATGGGTGTGAAAAAGACAAAGCAAAGGTCCTTCAGCACCACAGCTTTAAATGCTACAGCCACAATAGGAACAGGTTGAACTGAGCTGTTCAGTACAGAAGGTGATAATACGATAGAGCAGATGTGGGACCAAGTCCAAAGTCCCTAACTCTGATTTTCATGTGCTAAACAAGTCATAATGAGCTATTCCCTCATTCCCCGGCACTTTTTGAGAACTCTTATTTTGTTTAACACGTTCTCTCCTGGACCTGCAGGCTGTGAGACTTGTTCAAACAAAGTGGATCTGGGGTGATGACACATTTGAATGAAAACTTTTTTGAATCTTTGGGCTCTGGGGAAAGCATTTTCAAGTTAAAAGTCCAAGTTAAGTCACAAGTCATTCGTGGTGAAGTCCAAGAAAAGTTGTAAGTCTTTTTTGATTTTGTCAGGTGGAAAATCATCAAATTTGTGACTCTGAGATACAGACCCTCCATTGCAGAAAATAATCAAATCTGAACAAGTTTCAGTCAGTGAGGCCTTGAGTAAAAAAAGGGAGATTTTTTAGAAAAGAAGAAAACTGACCTTGTTAAAATCTGTTCCAGTTCTAACCCCGTTCTAACCTGCCTACTTCTAAAATACCACTTCTGTCCTTTTTTCACTTCCTGAGCTACAGCTGTTATCACATACACTTTTTCTTCTCTGTTTCTGTTCTATCTAAAAATAAAGTCATTAACCTGCAGGTGGTGAAGCCGGCGGCTGGCGTGACAGGCCCTGACGCTGTCAGGTGACCCCCGACCCTGCGATGTGACTGCCTGCCACGCTATTGACAAGACAGCGGCAAGACACGCTTATTTCTGAGGAAGATTTTTTCATCCTGCGTGATGCTGTCTTGGACAAACAAGGTTGTTTCTGTTGTATGGCTTCGTTTGACAGTAGGTAAAGGGGATTGAGGGAAGCAGAAAATGTATGTGTTTGTGTGTCTTGCTCTGCAGCCAAATCTGTGAGACTGAGAATGAGTGGAAGTTGGAAGGTGCAGACACGCTAATGTTGCCAAAAGTTTACAATCCCTCGAGACAAACTACTGGAACGATGCGAGGGGGGAGAGAGTTTGAGTGAGACGGAGAGGGAGAGATACAGAAAAGGAAAGAAGAGACAGAGACAGGGGGGAAACGGAGGGGAGGGGGCTGAAATAAGTATCATATGTTTCTGACAGATCTCATCAACTCACAACACATCATGGGCCTCTGCCACAACACATTTATTACAGACAAAACATAGGTTGACAGGAGGGGGTGCACACTGTATTGGGGGCATTGTTGTATCCAAAAAACGGACGTGTGTGTGTGTGTGTGTGTGTGTGTGTGTGTGTGTGTGTGTGTGTGTGTGTGTGTGTGTGTGTGTGTGTGTGTGTGTGTGTGTGTGTGTGTGTACATTTGTGTTCAGGTGCATGCATTTGCCTCTTTTTGTGTGCATGTTTGTGTGTGTATTGCATACTTGCACTAGCCTCCACCTGAATGGCCTGAGGCTGTGGTACCGAGGTTGTTAGAAGACAAACAGAGACACAGGAAGCCCGAGCCAGGAGCCCTGAGGACAGCACACACACATACCTACCCTTAAGTACACACACACATACACTCCCACTGTCAGTCACACACATAGCAGCCACCTCACCATAAGTCTTGCTTCCTAAACCCACAAAACATTGCTTTAACACACCTCCTTCTACCTCCCTCCCTCACACACACACACACACACACACACACACACACACACACACACACACACACACACACACACACACACACACACACACGCACACACACACTCCCCATGGTCTGCCCAGCCCCCCAGTTCTGCCTGACAGATACCCAGTGAGTACATGTGTGTGCTTATGAGGGAATGGAGAGGGGGGTTGGAGAAAGGTGGCACGGTGCCAACGCAGAGCCTGCTAAATACCTTTGTCTCCACAACACACAGGGACAAACAGGACAGGCAAGCTGCTGCATGAAGACACAGAACAGCCACACTGAGGTGTTACGAGAAATGCCGCTCGGGCTGTTCCAATGTTTTCCTCCTCGTAGAGAAAAAAGGCAGAATAGGTGGCTGCCATAATTAACTCAGTATTGATTCAGAGTCCAGGTTACAATAGAGGCAGCGTGCTGGAAAGGAGACAGAAGTGTGAGATAGTGGTCGATTTGAGTGAATACAATGGCCTCATTAACACACATGGCTACACTGGCGACAATGCAAGGGGTGCTAATGCTGGCATGTTTATATACAGCACAGAGTAATGTAGCAAAACGAGAATGTGGAAAGTAAAGACAAGAAAATGTGAAAAAGTTATAATTAGGGACATGATAAAGTCTACACAATGCATCTTAAATCATAACAATGAGAGGCATCTTGCTCCAATTACTCAAGAAGAGCAAACAATCATTCATTGCACTGATAGCAGTTCAGTGAGTGGGATAATGAATGTAAATAAAAACTATGAATCCACTCCACCAGAACGCCTTCTTAATAGTGATTATATCCCGTGACATAAATCCACTTTTACACCACACCGCAGTCACGTAGTTTGTGTGAGAAACCGTCATCTGCTCTTTTTCTGGGCCATCCATAATCTGGAGACAAGCGATGGTGTCCCTATGCATATCTTAAATTGTTTATCATGCAAATGATGGCACGCAGGCGGCTCTGCCCTCTCCTAACGGCCCACCGCTCCAGACAGCAGACCCCAGCCCCAGCTGCAGCCATGAGACTCCCAGACGACCTCAGCTGTCCCAAAGACGGAGACCGAGAGGCACGTCCTCATCTCCAGCTCTGGGAGTATTACAGACAACCCCCACCCCCCAACCCCCAGACCGCCAACACTTCTTGAGTACAGCCATACTGGATGTCAACCCCTTTAGTCCAGCAGCTTCTTCACTAACTGAGACCATTAGTAGACCAATCAATAACGCCAGAACAGAAAATGAATTGCATCCATTTAGATAACCCATTAATCGATTGAAAGTAATTAATGAAAGTTATCTTTTATGCAAAAAAATCCTGCTTTTTCTGTCATTTTAACTGAATATCTATACATTTTGGACTGACCAAACAAGGATTTTGAGAAACTTGGATTTACATTTTATCCTATTTCATGACATTTTAAGGACCAGAAGATCAATCAAATAATCATAGTTAGCAATCCTAAACCTGGCCAAGGCCCTTGTCTGTGTACGCTGCTGTCCACACAGAAATCAATCTGAGCCAAATGACATTTCAGGAGGAGGGTGGGGGAGTGGAAGGGTCACATTCATTTGAGTGTATATGCAGTGCAGCGGGATACAGTAAATCTTTAAGGGTGGAACATATAATACACTGGCCTGGAATAAACTGGACATGAAGCCAGTGTGTGCAGGGACAGTATGTGTTCAGATGCCTCATCTCAGTGTCAGCGTCTGACTGAGCAGGGTGAGAGAACATGGCAGCTAGCATATGGAGCATGGGGTGGTGCGCTGGCACTGCCAGTCTATATTCATCAATCTGTGACACAGAACGCAGAGGTGGGGGGGGCTGGAGTTTATGTTTATGTGCTTGATGTGAGGTACATCCTGAAGTGTAGCTCTATGGTCTTTTTTAGCCAAATACGTTGCAGGTTTAACCTTTTTCCTTTACACTCTGTGTTCAATTTTGATTCTCATTCTAAATTCTTGATTTAGTAGATTAACTGAAAAAATACAACCTATGGAAAGCAAACTGTTTATAGTATTATGAGGTTTTTATTTGTATTTAAAAAGGTGTGTTCACCTAAGGAAACGAAGACAAAAGGTAACAAAAATAAAAACTTTTACTAAAAGGTTTTGGGATTTTCTCAATTCATACCGTCATGTAAAGAAACTTAGAAAGAATTTTTTTTTTAAACGGTAAACTATAAAACTGGTATTTTGTGTTGATTCTTTCAAAAATCGCACACTAATGGTTGTTGTGAAAGATTACAGTAGCAATATCTAAATAGGTAAAAAGTAGATTTTTTGAAATTGTGAATCGATTCAGAATCTTAGAAAATAAGAATCATCTTAATCTTGCTTTCTCTCATGTTTTCTTTGTCTAATGTTTTAAACGAGGAAATGTGTGTTACAATAACCCAGTCAGGTGAGATGTCCCAACAGGACACGGCCTCACTCCACGTCCACCCAAATGAATCCATTCATTACGGCACGCAGCCAATCCTAAAGAGACATAAAGCCTATAAATAAAGCTGTGCTCACAATGCTAGTGACCTTATGATATTATGTGAACTCCGCTGCATGATGATCTAAATCAGCAAAGAAAAGCATGTTCAAACAGCTGACATGGCCAAGAGGCATTTTGGATATGTATGTGTGTGTGTGTGTGTGTGTGTGTGTGTGTGTGTGTGTGTGTGTGTGTGTGTTTGCGTGTGCGCGGGCATATCTGTGTGTGTGTGTGTGTGTGTGTGTGTGTGTGTGTGTGTGTGTGTGTGTGTGTGTGTGTGTGTGTCTGTGCTCATACGCAGGGCAGGCAGATGTTTAACAAACTGCACACTAATGAACAGTGGTCATTCTGTGTGTGTGTGTGTGTGTGTGTGTGTGTGTGTGTGTGTGTGTGTGTGTGTGTGTGTGTGTGCTCATACGCAGGGCAGGCAGATGTTTAACAAACTGCACACTAATGAACAGTGGTCATTCTGTGTGTGAGAGGCCCAACAACAGATAACAGTGGTCCCTTTACAAAGCTTCAGCACAGACTGATACAGTACAGTAGTGCACATTATTGAGTGCTGCCCTCCGTGCATTTAGCCTCAATTGGTTTTAAATTAAATCTGCACAGACAATAAATCCAAAATCTGACACACGATATCGCCTCTGTTAAAAAGAAATGAATAAACACTCGAAAAGGGCGGTGTGAAATCAAACTCCTCTCTGTAAGGCCGGTCATAAGGGATCCACGCTTGTTTGCACAGGGCCTCATGTTTTCTCTACAGCGTCATTCAGCCCCGGTGGACAAACAACAAACCGACCAGCCGCCTTAAGAAGTCCTTAATTACTCAAATCAAGAAAAATACTGACAATTAGTGGCTGCGGGGTTCCTCAAATAAACGCTTCTTCCTTGACACTTCGGCGTAATTACATTCCTTTCTATCTCTTTTTAATTTTAGCAACGGACTGAGCCACGCATATTTGAGGGAACGGGAGATATGGCGGTGTAATAAGCCAGGGAGGGATAGAGATACATCTCTCACCGCCACATGAGAGAGCGTGGAGGCCCAGGGATCTGAGCACATCTGTGAGGCAGAAACACACCAAGAGAAATCTTTTTTTTCTCTCTCCCTCTCTTCCCTAATCTGTTTCTTTGTCTGTGTGTGTCTTTTTCAATATGTGCTAAATGTTTCTCACAATCATTTTCAGCTTGGGCTGCTGTTCATGTGGGTTCACGCGCAGCTGAAGGAGATTCACAGCTCTTTAGTGCAGCGGCAGATATTTCACACTCTGGTTATGCAGATGGGATGCAGCCCTACTACCAGACGCAAAGAAAACACCAAAGGGAATCAGAGAAAGCAGTTGTTCCCTTTTGAAATAAACTCTTTATGAACTTTAGGGAGTGTGACCAATCCCACACCATTAGACATTTCTTGTTTGATGCCAGCCATGTTAAGCGCACACTGTGTTTACCTGTGATATTCTCCTGCTTTGGGATTATTCCTTGCAAGGGTGCAGATAAACAATCCTCGTCCCGGGGCGATGCCACACCCAGGTGGGGACGCGCCCTCCGTGGGTGCTGATGGTGGGTGCGCGAGTGCAAGGAGGACGTGGAAAGGGGTGATGCGAGGGGGGAGGAGGGAGGCCTGTCCAGAGGTTTGTCCATACAGAGGCTCCCGTGGCACTGCCTCCGTTTGTGTTCGATGAACAGCAGGATGTCAGCCAGGGGGAAGCGGGAGTGGCACTGGCCGCAGGTCAGCAGGTCCTGGTCCCCTTTAAGGGGCTCACCCTGACCCAAACCCAGCCTGGGGGAGTTCTGAGAGTCTTCCTCCAGTAAAACACCTGACAGTGGCTCAGCTGCACGGAGAAATAAAAGAGAACATTGTGAGATATGGTTCAGAGAGAGCTGGTAAACACATGTGTCAGGAGAGGCAAACGAATAGTACATTGCTATAATGTCTTAAGACATCTACAGGAATCAGGTCAGGTTGTGTAAAAGTATTAGAGAAGAAGAAAGACAGCAGTACTTCGATAAGGACTGACATATTCAGCTCGCAGGCAGCAGCCAAACGATTAAGTTGCTTGACCCTCTTTATTGTGCTGCCAATCTCGCGTTTTTAATGAACCTAACACCTCTGAGAATCAAAAAATAGATTCTAATTTGAGTTCAAGATGATTGGACCCCATTTCGTTAAAAGTGCTGGGATCTCGTGAACCAAGGTTAGACATTGAGGGGTTGGATGTGGAGTAGGTCCCTGAAGTACCGGCAGAGAGAGAGAAGAGAGAAAAGAGAGCATTTTAAAAGAAGTAATCTAGCCACACGGTAAAGGACATTGGGCGCCCCGACTGGGATGTTGAGATAAGATGTGATGAATTCTCGCCGCCTAATTCAACCTTTAATTCCGTGTTGGGTCAGACGAGAAGGTGGCGAGGGACTACGCAGGATAGGCCCTGTTACCTGTATGTTTGGCTGCATTAAAGAGGAGCGAATGTTTGCCCCTTTTTACTCAGGCTTATCTTAACCAGCTTATGCCACGGAAATATAGGCCCGGGTGTGTGAGGCTGGGTGAAGTGGAAAGATTTTCTTCAAACCAAATCATCTCATTTTGATGCAACGCCAGAGTGATGTGAATAACTTTGAAAACTATAAATATAATCATGTTTTGCAGACATTTGACTTGAATTTAAAGCAGTTTAGGTGTCCCACTGGAGTGGGTCTGTTTCACTATCAGGAAAATGATTAGGCCTACTTGTTTTGCCATTTTAGATTTGAATGGCTCCGTGTTATAACAGCTGAGTAATAGTTTCATTTTAGGGATTTTTTCTTTCATTGTCATTTTCACTTAATGGGTTAGGGTTAGACATATAATAAAGTATTCCTTTGCTTTGTCACAGCGCAACATTGCCCAAAAGCAAGATTATGTAAATGTTGTCTCAAGTGTTTTGTTGTAAAAATATGTATATTTGTACGCAAAAATGAAGAACTCAAACGATATGGGTTAGAGCTTCAAATATAAATTATAAAGGCTTGATACAATTCTATATATCTGTGTTCATTTGTAGATTTTTTTTAATAGAAACACAACTGCTGGGCTTTAAACACTGTTTGCGTGCATCCCCTTCTAATATAATTTAGGTTCCACCTACAACACAGACGAGAATTACAAGCTATATAAAATATAAAAAGCACTTATTTCTGCTAAAACGATGCTCTGCATGTGCTTGGTCAAGCAGCATCACAGGGATAAAGTGGATCAAGTTCAAGTTCATAGTGGACTGTACACAGGACTACAATCACATTGCGCCCCCCACTGGCAAACCTTTTGACAATTACCCCCCTCAAATGAAGGCATGCATGTTGCGAGAGCATAATTGGTTTCCATCGAAATGGGAAAACAGCATGCAGATACACATTTACGACAAAAATAATTAGGGAGAAAATGAACACAGGAGCTCCTGATCTCCACTTAACTTTAAATAT
The DNA here is from genome assembly GCF_000735185.1 of Notothenia coriiceps. Lineage (NCBI taxonomy): Eukaryota > Metazoa > Chordata > Actinopteri > Perciformes > Nototheniidae > Notothenia > Notothenia coriiceps. The sequence goes on from NW_011334773.1 coordinate 597,313, forward strand.
TTTTGGAGACGTCTCGTTAGTGTGATAGTATTATGTGAACTGAGCAGTTCCTGCTGAATAACAGAGGTGTTGTGGGAAATAATTATCCGGCAAATATAAGATCCTGTCAAGCAATTGATGCCCTGCAATGTTATCACACACGCGCGTAAAATCCACTTCCCTGATTTCCTCTCCACATAGTTGCAAAACAATATCGCGCACGGACATTCAGGTGGATTTAACATATAACAACAATAAACTGCGGCGTTAAAAACAAGCAGCAGATGTGCGGAATTGTGACACATAAACTATATTCCGTGTATTACGCACACGAGGTAACCGCTGCTATGTGGACAAGTGGGCATGTAAACACCACTTTCCTGTGTCCAAAGCAGCTCTAACCTCTCCAAATACATCCTAACTAGCAACAGACAAACGTGCGTTGATGTGGTGGAATCGCTTCTCGTGCTTCAGCTGAAAACTTGCAGGAGGAACGGCAGCAGCAGGCTCGCGCTGCGTCCGTATAGGCAAAGGTCTCTGGCCATAAAGCCCATGCATGCCCTTTAATGGCGAAAGAAACCTTGAAGGCAGCGTTATACAACACGGTAAACCAACACAAGTTAAAGCTCTCTGTCACGTTGTTTGAAAACTTCCACCAGATGATCCCGAAATCTATTTCAAATATGTTTTGGACATTTCACTCCGGACAGCGGTGTGTGTGTCTGTGTGTCCGGACCACCTATTCAAATTCCCCCGAGGAAGTTGCCCTGTGCAAGGAAAACAAGAGGTGGCTCGCTAACAGCTAAATTAAGTCAAAATGAATGTCCACTTACGCGAAAACTCCCGTTTGCTCAAGTGCTGGGGTTTGCCTTGCTTTCGGCGAGACATGTTGCTTTAGTGGTGGCTTTTCAGCTGAGTTCACATTGGGAAATCCGTCCCTACAAAGGTAGACTCCAAATGAAATATCTTCATTGATGCGTCTGACATCCAAATAGGAGGAAAAAAAAGAAAAGGAAAAGAAAAGATGAACTGCAGATCACACAGAGGGTGAGACGTTGCGCGCTACGGGCTGCTGTGCGGACCTCTTCATGACTTTTTTGCAAAGAGAGAGTGATGGGGGTACGGCGATACCCCCCTGAGCTGCAAGTTCAAGTGCGGACGTGACGTTCCTGCGAACTTGAACGTCAGGAGATGGACGGACTGAGACAGAGAAAACATGGGCAGGGCAAAGCCGGCCAGTGGGAGGGGGACAAGGCGTAATAAAAACCAATGGACACTCATTATGGACTACCTATGGAAGGAGGGGGAAGAGAGAGAGAGGAGAGACCCCGGAGACACCAATGGACAGAGGGGATCAAGGGGGCTGGGCTAAGGGAGAGAGGGAGAGCGAGAGAGGGGGGAGAGAGAGAGATTGGAGGAAGTACAGGAGCAGCAGAAAGCTCGTGGAGCAAAGGAGGATCAACCCAGCTTTACTGACACATATTTAATATAGTTTATTCTTATTTTCAGGCTGGGATACATTTCTGGTGGTCAAGTGTTTCCCGTGGATTAAGTGTTTCCCATGGTTAAAAAAATGTAAATAGAGCAACCTGACCAACATTAATTTGAATATTTTAAAGGAATTGTAACAATAAAGTTGTACTGATATGTGCTAATATTTATACTATTGACAGCTGTATTTTGATATGTTTAATTGTTAGTTTGATAGGCACCAGGAAATATTTGTGTTTGTCGATTGTTACGTGTGAACCTGACTGCAGATGGAGAGCAGATTGTAGCTATAATATGGCACAAGCATCTTTTCCCTCTTTGAGATGTATGCATTGTTATGCATGGTCCTTGCTCAATAAAGACCCAACAAATATCTAATATTAATATGTTTTCAATTTTATCAAAAATGATTACATAAAGTATTTAAATTATTTGTATTATTATTTATTGATCTGACAGGAAGAGACCCTTTAATTCCAATGTTTTTATTTGTTGTAAACTGTGTTTAATTTGTGAGATCAAAGCTTTCTATATAAGCGATTTAGGGCTGCAAGTATTTATCTTTATTTTCCAAAATATGTCTATGCCAGTAATTAAAACCTAAATATTCTCAGTTTAATGGGATATACAAGTGATGAAAACAGGACATTTCCATATTTTAGAGGCTGGAAAAATCATTTCAGACACATTTCTGCCTTCAAAATTACCTTTATAAATTCAAAACATTAATAGATTGTCAAACTATTAAACAATCATTTATTTAGTCAATCGATTAATGGATATCTGAACACATTTTCTATAAGAGAACCAAACAGTGTCTCTATATGTTAGAGAGAGGATCTACTTACTTTGTTATTTGAACACAATGCAATTGTAAACAATTGGTTTCCTTAATGCAAGAGAGGGAGATAAGAAGATCAAATTAATATTAATAAAATATAAGTATCTACTAATAAATAATGTACCAAAAAACTGGATTTTAGCCTGCAGCCTCCGATGCATTTTGATTTAAAGGCTAACATATAATGATGTAACTCCTTTAACACAGTGTTGAATCAGTTATCTATGCATAAACAATACACCTTACTCTATATTCAAAGTGAAACACTGATTGGTTTCCTCTGCTTATCTTTATGTTTTTATATCAGACAGTCTTTATGGATGGATAAGCAGACACATTTCTGATCTGAGCACAACGCTATTCCTTAAGTTCACTCTATAGCCTTATGGGGGCATGAGGGAGAAAACACACTGCTGGATATGTAATAATATTGGGGTATTATGTGTAGAATTTGTATCAAACTATTTATCATATCCGGTTTAGTTTTTTATAGTTTTGTTCTGATTTGTATAGCCTTACAGGAGCAGTCAGTAAAGTCTTCTGGATTTACAATCACATGCAACCAGGCAAATGATGTGACATTTATAACTTAAAGAGTAAACTAATTATAACAAAGATATGTGAATATTTCTTGCAATTCCACTGCTGTCGTGAATGTGTTTTATTTGTTTGCATACCACAAAGCATGATGTTTTTATCCTTCAGGGACCCCACTGAGGATTAATGCACCAATGAAGGGTGGCTGCACTCTAAACGATAGGCTAATAACTCCTGTGTAATGGAACCTCAACAGGGGTATTTAGCGCAAACAATGAATGTCAGATAGTAGATTATGTATGGCTCATATGGACCATGTTGTTAGAGTTATATAAACTACGCAAACAACCAAAAATAACCTTAACAAAATGATTTTATTTCTTCAGGTTTGGAAACATACCACAAACTTATTTTGACAAATTCATAACCGATAACATTTGAGTCACAGTGGTATCCCTATGATTAACATGAAAAAGTCAGGATTTGTTGAAATTCTAATTAATATCATGGAAAATGTATGTTTTAGGGTGAGTTTTAACAATTTAGGTTGTTGCTTATAAAGCCTCTTCCAAGATCTTCACTTCCCAGCTCAATACTTTGGCGCCATCTAGTGTTGTTATAGGAGAATATTTTAGCCAAAAACAATATTATGTTTAAATACTTAATACCATACTGTCAATAAAACTACAGAAAAAGCATTTTATTAAAATCTAAACGTTTTTTATAATAACAATAAGACTTTCTATATTTTACCATCATAAAGTGCATGTTCATGCTTAGTAATGTATAAACAATCTATAAAAGGATAATTCACAACGAATGAGGTCAACAATAGCAGCACATACAAAACAGAAATGCGTTATATAATTATAAAAGGAGAACATAAAATGAGAATATTATAATGTGAATTACACATATATATACCAATTGAAACAAAATAAAATCTATAATTTTCCCAAGGTTTTTACTTCTTTGTTGTTTAATAAACTGAATAATAGACAATTCAGTGATAGACAAAGGGGAAAACGTAGTGATTGTAAAAACAAAACACACATATAGAATAATGAGATAAATCAGATATTCAAGAGAGTAATAATCTGGATTATTATTATAACAAATATTATCTCTAAGATTATTAGGCAGAATCAGCCCTCATCAAAAAGTAGCTAAGAAATTCAACAATAGATAAAACCATGATTCAGAGATGGATAACTGCCGTCTAACTGTCGAACTGTCTCAAGCAGGATGCATTAAGGGTCAATAGTGAGTTAGCGAATCAGAAATGGATCTGACTTCCTGGTTCATTTGTTGTTGTTTTTGAAGCTGAGTCATGTCAAGTCTTGTAATAAACAATGAAGAACTGAAGTAGTGATCGTCAAAACAGAAAAAATGCTGAATAGTGCAATTAGTAGAAAAAAGACCCTGTTTTTTTCGAGCACCATTTTCTGGATTATCATAGATTAAAAGATTCAAGATTCAAAAGCTTTATTGTCCTATTCACAGTAGCTAGAGTGTAATGGCAATGCAAATGTCCCAGGCTCTTCCAACAATGCATTATAAATATATAAGACATGGACAAGACAAAATAATCAAACAAAAAAAATAGTGCAAGACAAAACCGAGTAGCTATAACATTGTGAGATTAAGATTATTTTACAAGACATATTGACCTCATTAGCTAAGAAATACTTTGATCTATACCATATGAGGCCATTATTATTATTCACTGAATTCTCCAAAACCCAGCATTACTCATCAAATATGAGCAAGGTCGGGAGGCTTACTTTAAAGATGTTATCCGTTACAATTACTAGTTACCTGTAAAAATGTTTAATCAGTAACCTAATCTGAATATCATAATATAAAAGCAATGTAACCTGGTTACTTTCCTAAATATCAAATGCAATCCAAATAAAAACAAGAGAAAATGAATATCAATGAGATGTGTATCATTTAATTGTAAGACAACTGAACAATGTGACCGTAGAAAAGAAGATATTTAGTATAAAAAAGTAAGGTAAACTTGCCTTTCATTAAGCACATTCAGGCAGCAGGAGTATAGTTTCACTCTTACAGATCTGATCCTGTTACAACAAACACACTATGATCTTTTTAGGTTTCTAATAACATTATAATCCTGCTAGTAATCCCCCATTTTTAGAAATGTAACAGTAGTCTGACTAAGTCTTTTTCAATGTAACTGTAAGGGAATATAGTTACTTTTTTGCTGTAATCCTGAAACTCCCCAAGCCTGGCAACATACATATGTAAAAGACATAAAACAATTACACACAAAAAAGTACCAAAGAGTAGGAATACTCTTTTACAAGTAAAAGTCCAGAATACAAAATGTTACTCAAGTAAAATTACAAAAGTATTGGCATCAAAATATACTTAAAGTACCCAAAAGTAAAAGTAGGCATTATGCAGATTGGTCCATTTCAGAAAAATATATTTATATGTTTTCATTATAATTATTGATCATTAAAGTGTTATCAAAGATGGTAAAGGTGCAGCTCGTTTGAATGACTTTGTATACTGCAGGGTAGATTGTGAATAAAAGTAGGCTACATGATTTACCTCTGAATTGTCGTGGAGTAGAAGTACAAAGCAGCAGGAAATGGAAATACTCAAGTAAATATAAGTATTACTCAAAATGTAGTAAATGTACTTTACTTCCCACCTCTGCTAAGGTTAATTGACATAATTAGCCCTCGTTAGCTGGGAAATTCTTATCAGTCTATATGTGTTTGGCAAAATCACTGCATTCTCCAAAACCAAGCATTACTCATCAAATATGGGCCACTCACAGTTTGCTGTCAGTATTACATAACCTCCCGATCTCCTCCTATGTGAGCGCACAGCGCCACCGTGAGGCCAAGACACGGGTCTGCCGCAGAGCAGGGCTGGGCGGCGGGGTGAGGATCAGCAGCAGCTCTCCATAACCCTCCACACATCGGATGCTGATCGTCCGTGGAGCCGCACCTGGTGAGTGACATGTCTAATCCTCCGTTTGTTTGTTTTCCTGCGATGCACTCAGCTGTTTAAGGATGGATGGAGACGCTTCACAAAGAGCATCGCTGTGTTTGTGCGACAAGCCTTATTAGGCTCTATCCGTCGTCCATAACCGGGGAGCCTCGGCTGCACAAACAGCCTCTATAACCTGATTTACAATAACACGTGATAAGTGTTGTCGTGAATCTGTCTAAATTAGCCTCTATTGGGCTTAAAGAGCACACGGACATGACAGTGAACGCCAAGGATCGATAGGCTTTAGTCGGTAATAAGAATTAAAGGCAGACAAAGTGTCGATATACATTTATGAATATCATTATGTGCGGTGTCTTTGTATAATATTATTCTAAGGCGTTATGTATTTCTGGGACGGTTTCGATATGATACGGCTCCATGATAAGCGCTGGGCCTAACTGGGCTAATTTGCAGGCTTGTCATTGGCCGACTGTAACCCATTCATGCACGCTTGGCGTGTTGTCATTTGCCGATTTATAGCTGTATATTCGTGTGTGGTCAAGCGTCTAAAAGGGAAACATGGGCCACTAGAAGCCACGCCACTGAAAGGGTTAACATGACCAGAAGGGGGTGGGGGGGCTGTCAGGTCCCATTGGGATCGAGTTGATGCACAAAAATGAGCCCCAGATATGACAACGTGTGCGTAATTACATCCCAATAACATACTCACCTATCCATTCAGAGCGTGAGTCAGCAGGGCCTGATGGTGCTCCTGCAGAGGGAGGACCGGCTGTTGCCTCAGAGAAAAGAGCTGTTGTCTGACAATCATATGAGAGAGCATCATGGGAAGCAGAGATGTGTATTGCTGTCTTTGTCTTTAATGTCTATTTCTCCCCCACTTCCTGTCTCCTTTTGGCCATTGTGAGCTCATACAGACTTCCAGCATCCAATTAAAATAGCTGTCCTAATGCACATGTGCCGTAAATTCAATCTGCATGGATGCCTTTCTGACCTTTACCCCACTCCACTTTAATACAGCATCTTTATTTGACGTACACTGACAAGATTTTATTGATTGATCTGTAAGAATGAGTCCATCCACAAAGAGAATAACTTGTGCTTTAAAGGGGCCCTATTATGCTTTTGGGGGTTATCCCTCTCCTTTTTTGTGCATGAAAATGGTCTGCAAAGGCTAAAATCCCTGTGTAAGCCAAACCGACAAATTAGTCGATTTATCTACTAAGAAGGAGCAGCCGTATGAAATGTATTAGGATATCTAAAATCTTCAAACAGTGTCTCGCTTTTATACACCTAAAGTTGTTCTTTCATGTTGTTTGCTGCTCTCCACACAGAGATGTGTCAGTGTCCTCAGGTGGTTCCCAAAATAGCTACAGTACATGATATGACACATGCACACAGTATGTTTATTTACTTTGATTATATAAAGCAGCGTGCCTCCTTCACGCCTGTAAGAACTTGTAATTGTATCGATCAAAGCATTATTCACAAATGGATGACTGCCGTCTAACTGTTCCTGTCTCCAGCAGGATGCATTAAGGGTCAAAGGTGAGCTAGCGAGGCAGAGATGAGTCTGACTTCCTGGTTCCTGGTGAGCGGCGGGGGCACGCGCCATCGCCTGCCCCGGGAGATGATCTTCGTGGGGAGGGACGACTGTGAGCTCATGCTGCAGGTGAGGCTGTCATATCTCCATCCAGGCTGGATTATTATCTGAAGCACTGAGATTAGCGTGGACAGTGATTGACTGGATTTTGTGTGATTTAGTCTCGCAGTGTGGACAAGCAGCACGCTGTCATCAACTATGAGCCCAACGCAGACGAGCATAAAGTGAAGGACCTGGGCAGCTTAAACGGGGTGAGTGTTTTATGTTTCTACTATCCTGTGTTTTACAGCTTCATCTACCTACTGCATAAAAGAGAAGCAATCTCTGAAATAGTAAGAGGCACACTATGTTTAACCAGAATCTGTATGAATCTCTACATACTGTATGTCATTTATCTCAATATAGTACACTGACACTAGAAGGCTGTTTCCACAATATGGTGTAGTTTTCCCGTTACTCACTGTAAATCTCACTCATTCATGGTTCAATGTGTGATTTACACAAGTGTGATGTGGAAGCTAGAAGCCTCCATTGCACTCCCAAAAAAAAAAACTGTTACAAATTAACAGGGTTTCTCAATGACAATGGTAAAATAAAAGGAGAATTAGACAAAAGATTACCAAAGAAAAACGATAATAATTAGACAAAACCAAATGTGAAAGAAAAAAATTATAATCAATCAGTAAGACGAAAAATCAGGGGGTCATACTCTAAAGAGAGCATGATGTGAAAAAAAAACAATAAAAAAAGAAACAATAAATGATAATATAACAAATATCTTCAATGTAGTAAAGTACAAAACTTGTGTCCGATTTGCCAAAAAAGGACGGATAAGCTTTATGCTCTCATAACACAAACAGGCATTGCTTTTGCCAAATTACAGTATAAAAAAACAATGATTCAAACATATTGCAAAATATACAGAATTCTGACCAAGCAGGAGATCCAAACTTTTACATTTGGTTGTGATTCAGTACCCAGTCCTTAACATAACCCCTTTCTGTTTTTGTCTACAGACATTTGTCAATGACGTCAGAATACAGGAGCAGATCTACGTCACTCTGAAAGTTGATGACAAGTTGAGGTTTGGATACGATATCCTTTGAATCTTTTGTATGTGTCCATCCCGGTGACACACAGGACAAGGTCAGTGGACCCGGACGACACTGTAACTTTATCTGCTCTTGAATAGCTGTGAATGCTCATTGCAATCTGCCTGCTGCATAATAGATAAAGCTATCCGTGCATGGTTCTCACCCCTGCAAAGAGTTCTTTCACCTTAACCTGCCTCACATACCAACCTGTTCACCGTGCTTCGAGGACAGATGCATATTCCGGAGGAGGCCCTCAAGGTTAGACAGCACCTCATGCATGTTCATGTGTCAATGTACAGTAACAGCGTGAAAGACCTGCTCAAAACAGTGCAGCCAGAAAGCCCTTACATTTTTACGTCACTGTGTAAAAAAAACCCTGAAAGAAGTGGATTTTAGTTAGAGAGCAAAACGTTGTGCTGAACCAGGCAAAAATATTTTAATAATAGAGTGATGAATCTGCAGCTTCAGAATCATCACAGCAAACTGCCCAGGTAGCTGAAAAGGAATAGGATTTCATCTTAATGAGGAAGAGATGCAGTAATATTCCGGACGTATCCTCAATGATATGCAACATGCAAGTGTTCTTAAATATCCAATAAAACAAAATTTGGCTTATCACATCCGTCAGCATGAGAAGTTCAGCAGCCAGCTGCAGCTCAACCAGAGGAAACCTCCGGAGAAGGAAGCGTGTAAATCTGAGGCCAAACCCTCCAAGGCAGCAGCAGCAGAGGGTGGGGGGGCCGCCGCCGCCGCCATGCCTTCTGAAGCCAGCAGGGTGGAGGACAAGACGCCAGGTGAGAAGAGCAAATCAATGACACAGATCTCAGTGTTCGGAAGTCACTTTCACAAATGTACAGGAGACTTAGGATATCATATCGATGGGCGCTGTGGGCAAGAGGGTTTCAATGTTAACAAGTACAATTGAGTCATTTATTTGTCCAATGACTATTTTTTTACTTCCATAACATTATGTCATCACTATGTTACCATTGTGCTTCAATTGGCTAGCGCTCCAACACATTGTACGTGATAGGCTAAGGGGCGGGAGCAGGACATTTCTAAGCGGTTGACCAATCACAACAGAACCTGCCAGTTAACCAATCAGAGCAGACTGGGCTCTGGTTTCAGACAAAGGGTTAAAAGAGTTGCTGCAGCACAGGCAGTATGAGGAAAATAAAGACCTTTTTGAACTTTAAAGCATGTTAACATGTCCCAGTAGAGGCACACAATACAAATAGGAAACGTGAAGATGGGCATAATAGGAGCCCTTTAAATCTGTATTAAATGTTTTAGTTGTGTAAAATGTAGCCATCTCATTCCATCATTCAACTGATGTGTTTCTTTTGCCAGGGGACGTCTCAGTGTTACACAAAATCACGCCTCTCTATGGCCAGCCTGCCTGGTGGGGAGATGAAGAAGCTAAGAACCGGCAACCAGGCAGGCCAGAGGAGAAGACCTCAGATCGGAAGCGAGAGAAAGCTGAAACAGGTGTTTAAATAACTCTAAAACCAAACGATAAAATGTGTTGAAATATCTCTATTTTACGCTCCTTTAAGTCTTCCTTTAATGGATGAATCTTTAGTTTATTCCCTTAGCAGTGCTAAACATCCCTTATATATCCTCTTTATTTCGGTCAGACACCAAGAAGAGTGCAGAGGCCCCAAAATCGGCCCCACAAGCAGTTTCTAATCAGGAGCCCAGCTACTTTGAGATCCCAACCAAGGACACTGCCTCGGCAGGTAAAGTGAGTGGTGAAGCCCCCTCACGAGATCAAGATGCTTCTTCTGCCGCAGATCCAGGCCATGGCCACGCCTCCTTCACCATTGACTTTGACCCCATGGCAGCAGGTAAAATGAGCACCAAAGATCGGGTTGCGAAGGTAGGACCGGAGACCAGGCCCCGACCCAAAAGGGATGTCGGGGAGGAGCTGAGTCCACTTCAGACCGCCATGGTGGCTGCAGAGGTCAAGGTCGCTGACTGGCTGGCCCAAAACGAGCTGCCATTGGCTCTTAAAGAAACGGTTGCAGAGGAGGATGGGGAAAGTGTGAAGAGTGATGTGCCTGTGCAACTGAAGAGCCTCAAAGGTGGGTATGGGCAGCCATTTGGCCGAGGTGGGAAGTAGTGGAGTACAAATACTTTGTTACTGTACTTAAGTAAATTTTTCTGGTATCAGTCATTTACTCCACGACTTTTTACTTTTACTTCTTACATTTGCATAACAGGTTCATTACTTTAGTTTTAATTTGTGTTTGGTGGCATGATCATTATTATTTATATATTAGTCATTGCGTGCATGTGTATTTTAACACGATCCGTGTATCCATCATTTCCTGGTCTTCTCTAAACAAGAGCAACCAATGAAAAAATAAAAACGTTGTTCAGCATCGAAACATTCATTTGCTAACAATAACATTATTGTTCTATTAATATAAAGGGAGGCCAGTTACTCTAAAAAAACAGATAGTAGTTACTTACTTTTACTTGAGTAAAGAAGTTTAGTCAGTACTTCTACTTTTACCAGAGTATTTTTAAACATGAGTATCTGTACTTCTATTTGAGTAAAGGATGTGTGTACTTTTGCCATCTCTGCCATTTGCCATGTGTCTACAATATAATAATTCAGCCTAAGCCTCTTTTTTACCCTCCTTTACATTTCGTCCCATAACCTTCTTTACCCCTCCCATGCCAGGCAGTAAACATGAGGACGGTACACAGAGTGACTCAGAGAACGCACTAGGAGGCAAAGGCAGGGCCACAACAATGGAGGAGCGCTCGTGGGGGCTTTGGGGCGGGATGAAGATCAGAGAAGGTCGAGCTAACGTACCGGAGGGGCTCTTCGCAGAGGAGGACAGTCCGGCTCGCCGTCGCAAGTCTTCAATTTCTAAAGCGGCGTGTGGATTCGTAGAGAGGCGACGCGTAGAGGCAACACATCAGCAGGGCGGACGCGATGAGGGCTATCACCATGGAGATGACTACAGTGACAGGGGGACCTATACCATTGAGCTGGAGAATGGAGATCAGGAAGAGGAAGAGGCAAGGAAAATGATAGACAAGGTGAAAAGAAAGGGTCAGGATACTGGTTTAGGTTTTTATTTTAATGACTATCTTATTTGTGTCTTTAGATTTATCCTAAATTAACCAAAATTAGCGTTAGATGATATTTGCTAACATTAATTAAATTAAATAAACATACATTTTCAGAACACTTGTAATACAAATGATTAACGTGTTAATGTGAGAAATCAGCTGGGGAATTTTAATATCAACAAGGTATTTTCTTTACCCAATACATCTGAAGTGTCTTGCAAAATACATTTTACAACATATATTCTCGATATTCTTATGATACGTTTCATTTCTAATACTTTGTAAAATATTATTCTCCAAAAAACATTGCAAAAATAGATTGAAATTTGTTTTGGGCTATTGACAATATTTGTAGATTTTTGGATTTATTACGCTCTGTGAAAAAATGTTGACCCTTACAACACCTAAGGAAACGCTGAATTTGCATATTCAAATATACAATAACACTGGGCATACACTTTCTGAACTTTTCATGTGTGTATGTTGCAGGTGTTTGGTGTGGATGAGCAGGAGGGTGTGTGTGTGTCCAGGCTGGGGGGTGCTGACCAAAGAGAGGGGCTCACCTCCCAGAGGTCTGGTGGAGACAGAGGGAAGCATGGACGCATGGAGACAGAGGTGCAACAACTGAAAGCTTTCAAATTCAACCGAAAAAGTTGTCATGTCTCCAAACACAGTGAATTATAATAATTATTCTCGTGTATCTTTCATGCTGTACAGGTACTGTCTGAGGAACTGATGGTGGGCGGTCCTCGCTGGGTCTCGCAGTGGGCTACTCTGGCTGCCAGTCACATCAGGACAGACCCTGAGGGATCCGGAGGGGAGAGTCACATCATGGCCACAGAGGACAGAGGTACTTATCTAAAATCTAAATGGATAAGACAGAAATAATTCAGTTTGTCAACTTATTTTAAATTGAAGTTACGTGTGTGTGTGTGTGTGTCTTTAACCCACCGCTAATGGATCAAACACACACTTAAAAACATACATTGTTAAGCATTATAAATCAAAGATTTCCAGACAATTCATTAAAGGATACATCTAGTGCTCATTTTCACGTTCATACTTGTATTTTGGGTTTTACTAGAAGATGATGCTTACTGTTAAAGTAACACGTTTTTTTTTTTCTTGTACTGTCTATCTGACATTAATTGACCCGTGGTATGAAACGCTCCGTTTTAGCGCCTGTCTCTGTAAGCCAACCTCACAAAAAAGATAAAGAAATGAAGATGGCGCCGGTGATGATGGCTGCCGTGTCTTTGGCTCCTCTCCTCTTGCACTGTTGTATCTGTTTTATTTGTTTTATGTCCAATATATATTCATGTTGCACTGTTGGAGGAGCCTGACTTAAGTTTTTCTTTGCCATATCTACATTGTTGCTACTGTGCAAATGACAATAAAGCCTTGAATGGAAAATGGAAAAAGGCAAAATCTGCTCTGATTGGTTTGTGGCAAAAAGGTTAGTTCTAGCAATTGATAAGGATAGGAGCGGTATAATGTAAAGAGCTTTTTTTGTTATCAAGGCACCACCCACAACCCACAACTGGGTGGTTTTATTTCACATATTGTGTGTTAGTGGGCACTCCATATCCCATTAATATATTTGCATAATCACTGTTTTCGTTTTTCATAATATGTCCCCTTTAAAGTATGAAGAACATGAAGATTCTGTTGAATTTGGTAGAAAACAACAGTTGAATCAAACTCTTGGAGCCAATGCATCTTTTCTTCTAGCATACCCCCCACCATTGATATGTAATTCCCATCTTTCCAAGAATCCTCTTTACTAATAAAAGTGTTTTCTGTCTCTCAGCTGAAATAAGTGAGTCCAGCCACTCGGCCTCCTTTGCCTCGTCTGGCTACACAGAGCGTAAGAGGAGAACCCTGCCCCAGCTGCCAGGTGAGGAGCTGGTGCTGGGAAGGAGGACCCCTGGCGCGGGCCTTCGTACGGATATGGGGGAGAAACAGGACACAGAGCTACAGGAGAAGGAGAGCAATGAGGAGAAAATGTCCCGGGGAAGGAATCGACCAGGTCACCGCCCTGGTGGAGTGGGCAGTCACGGTGGCAGCCCCAGTCGCTCCTCTCCAGCCAAGTCACAGGACAGCGCTGGTGGGAGATCAGGCCAGTCAGGTGTGTTGGCAATGCTCCCCCCTCGTCCATTAACCGGTGGGGAGAAGAGAATGGAGGAGGCACGGAAGAGGAAAAAGGAAGAGGAAAAGGCCAGGGAAAGTAGTGGCAAACCATTGTTTAGGCAGGAGAGTTTTACTGTGGATAAACCGAGTTCCAACCCCTCCATTGAGCTCCGACCTCGTATCCAAGCACTCACAGGCAGCAGAACTCAGATCAGGGAGGTCGGCCTTGAGAACACATTGCTGCAGAAAGACTCAGAAGCTGTGGCCGCCTTTTTAGAGGCGACTGTGTCAGACCAAGGTGATCCACCAAGTCAGTCCATCGAAGGCTCCTTGTCACCAGAGTCAGACGTTGACACGACCAGCACAGTAAGCCAGGCCGAAGGAGCGAGAAAAGTGATCCAGAAACGGCGGATTTTAGCAGGACAGCAGAGGGAGAGAACAATGGTGTGCTCATCTGGCAAAGGCCCCGTCGGGGGCCGAGAGACCCAGGACAGGAGGGTCAAGGCCAGGGCACCTGCACCTCCGAAGGCTAGTCGCCCCTGGGCCTCCCTGGACCTCACGGACGATGATGTCAATACCAACTCGCTCCTCTCCGACTCCCTGCCCAACACACAGGAATCTAAAAGCTCTACTACCAGAGCCCCGACTGGGAGCAAAACAGTGGGGGCTAGCACCAAGGCTAGTCGGGCTAAGGTCAGCCAGGCCCCAGCCTCTTCTGCAGCCAGTAAAAACACCAGTGGTCCCAAGCCGAGGCCCACCAGGGCGTCCCTGCTGAGGCGATCCCGGCATGGGGATTCCTCAGACACCGAACCTGCTGATTTCGACCGGATGTCGGTAGCTTCTGAGGCCTCCACAGCGAGTTCCACATCCAGGACAGGGATGGCAAGAAGGGGAATGTCCAGGATAGAGGCTCTGGCACAGCCTAGGAGGCAGAGAGTGGGCTCCCCGTCAGCCCAGAGCGACTCAGAGGCCACAGTGACAAGGGGCAGAGGTCTAGGATCCCGGAGTGTAGCAGGGGATTACTCCATCAGACAAGGACTCAGAGGGTCCAATTTGAGCTCAGTGTCTGGACCCAGGGCTCGGGCTAACAGCGCCTCCAAGCTACCTGATAAGAATAGAGGGACCGCTTCCTATGGACACATCCCACCTGCTTGTAAGTAGTAATGTTAATATTTCCATATGAAATCGTTTTATCTGATGCTTTTACTGTCTAAATAAGACGTCGAATACATCTAATAATCTGTCTCGAAGCCCTGAGAGGGAAATGAGAAAATATTTTATATAAGTCTGATCTTAGTAGTTTACAGTTTTTGTATAAATCTTTCAATAAAACACTGTACACTGCTGAGTAGTTGGGAAACATTGTATATCTAAAAGGGCCAGATATTTTTTCTCAGGAGTTGGAGATCAAAACAGAGCAAAAAGAAGAGCGAATATCGGATTTGTCAGTTTGCCAGAAACTCTTAATGAATGCTAACGTTGCTCAGTGCGTGGATAGGCGACTGTATGCTTACATGTTTGCCTTATAAACCTGACTGTTGCATTTACAGCACATTTGAAGCCCCGTCTAAACTAAACTTCCGCTCTATCCAAACATTAGCTGGCACTCGGTGGCGCCGCGTGCCTGTGGATTATGCTTCCACCTCAGAGGACGAGTATGGCTCCAACCGGCACCTTTCCAAGCAGAGCCAAACACGGCCATTCCCTTCCACTCGGGTAGCCCAGCTAGGAGGCTCCGCCCCCGCCACTCCTAGTCCTACAGGTCTGTCTGCTCTGAGGCAGCAGTCCAAGGAGCAGGACGAGTATATGAGAGACTGGACAGCACACAGCGAGGAAATAGCCAGGTACGTGGGTGGGAGTGAGAAGTACTCCAGAGTAGTAAGGGAACAGTGATGAGTCATGATAACATTTTTAAAACATGATTCTTCTGCTCCAAGTTATTCCTGTTATTACTTGTTGTTATTTGATTTGATTTTGTCGATATTGAAAATAATTAATTTCCGTGCGATCTGATATAAAAAGGTATCACTTTTAATTTATTAATTTTGTATTTTGTTCTTGCACATATCATATTCTATTTACATGTATATAGACTTTTTGCACTCTTTTTTATTTTGTATTTTATTATATATGTTGTGTTGTTGGAGGAGCTCAGGTCAGAAGAATGTAATGCCATGTCTACACTGTTGCTATGTGCATATGACAATAAAAACTTTGAACACTGAAATTGAACAATTTGAACAATGGGGATTTCAAGTTTGTGATTATTCATCAGGATCAGCCAGGACCTAGCCAAAGACCTCGCCATGCTTGCCAGAGAAATTCATGATGTGGCCGGAGAGATCGACTCAGTCAGCCCTGCAGCCACCGACCCTGGAGCTATGGTAGTCAAAACTGTATGCAATTATTTCTATCTGATTATATAACTACAAAAATATCAAGATTTGTATTACATTTCTGCTGCACAGATGGAGGAGCGTGTGTTTGATGACAGCTTGGATCAGAGTGGTGCTTCTGCAGAGCACAGCGGCATTGTGGGAACCAACGGGCGCTCTGTGGAGCTTCGACCCCGAGGCTCTGGTGGACAGAGCTCACGCTCCATCCGCAGACAGACATGGAATAGAGATGACGTGAGTCGCTCTTTTGATATAAAACAAAATTCTGCTGTGAGGCAATCTGCATGACATAGGGATATCGAAGAGTTTGAATTATCACAGATTTTCTCATTCAAATCTGTATTTCAAGTATGGAGAAACATTGGAATTTAATGTACAAAATGTGTTACTGTGAAATCGGCTGTCGGAAAATGTAAACATTAACTATATTTCCACCTCAACGCCTATTTACTTTTCGAGCATACTTTATGGTTGGTACAGAATTGTGTTGCAGAACAATAAAGTCACTCTGTACCACAGCATGCCACTAGAGGGAGCTCCATATCTCCAACAGCAGATACCCTTGAACAAATATCTGCTTAAAACTGGACCAAAAGCTACTAGTTTAGCCAATGAGAAAGAATACTTTGCAGAACGCATGATAAGTAATAAATAAAATTAGGTTCAATTTAGCAAAATCATTTAAAAGACTGCTTTATATTTCTTGCTTTATCTGCTTTGATCGTTTGCCTTTGTTAAAAATGTATTGTTTTTTTTCATCATGTTTCAGTCGGTGCTGGACAGTTTACTACTAACATCGGTCTCTCAGCTTTCAGCGAGAATACGTCAGTCTGTTGATAAAACAGCCTACAAAATAAGGTACATTAAATAAATATACAGACATTTGTGAAAAGAAAAAAGAAAATTTTTGTTACGGTTTAATGGTTTCTACATTTGGGATTACAACGGTCAAATGCTGGATTAATTGGAAATCAAGATTGTCGCTTAAAATCTGTTTTTGTGTATAGGGTCTGCGACTAACAATTGTTTTTATCATGGTTTAATTTGATGACTATTTTATAGATAATTTAATTATCATTTGGTCTATAAAATCAAGGCAAGATAATGAAACATATGAAAAGTTTCTTAGTTTCTCAAAATCCAAGGTGCTGTCCTCAAATGTCTTGTTTTGTCAGTCCAAGGCATAAAGACATTCAATTGAATATGCCATACAAGGACAGAGGAGAAAACTACATTAAAGTGGTTTAACACTTACATTTCTTGCAATATTTGCATGAAAATGCATTCTTTATTATTAAATGTATTTTTCATGTTGATGAACTACTGAATTAGAGTTGAAGTTGTGAATTTAAATCTGGTTTTAATGATAAAATTGTTCTTACAAATTCACACGTGCAGAAAAGGATTGTTAAAATAGAAACCCTTTAAATCAGGTGTTAAGATCTTGTCTGTGTTTGATGTTGGAACTAGGCCAAGCAATCTGTTTGAGTGGCACATCACAAAGGTTTACTCTGACAACCGGCTACATGTCTCATTATAACAACTCAAAGGGAGACAACTCAAAGGCCTTCTTTCATTCCTACAATACACAGACAATGATTGAAACAGTCAACTCATACTTATATAAAGAAGTACATTTAACATATTCATGTATTTTACTTTCATCTATTTCCATACCAACTTGGCCTCCAGGATCCTCTTCAAGGATAAAGAAAGAAAATGGGAAGAGATTGAGAACAAACTGCAGGAAGAGCGCGACTCCTTACTACTCAAGAGCTCCAACAAGGTGATGTTCCCTCAAACAATGTCTGTTTTATTTGCTGAAGGCTGGGGAACTATGCAGGACAGTAATACTTCTAGGCACGTAGCAGTTTGCCTTTAGAGATGGCAATACCTTTCAGTCCAACTTTTACCAGACTGAAATACCTCTATTGGATGGCCATAAAATTAGGTTCAGACGTTAATGCTTCCCTCAGGTTGAATTTTAATCACAACAGTGATCCTTCAACCTTTCCTCTAGCATCAGCAGGACAACATTTCATTTTGTCGTTTTATATTGGTTTCTACAAAAGTCATGACATTTCTATCAGCCTCAGCTGTACTTGGGATACATTGCTAATAAAAAAAAGTTTGCATGCTACCACAAAACCAAAATGGTGAACATGCTAGAAAAAATGTACCTACTAAATCAGGAAGTTTACATATTTTTTGTAACCATGTCAGCATGCTAACGTTAGCATACCAAAATGCTTCCCCTAAAATGTATTTTATACACTTTTTATCATTTATGAAATATCAAAATGGGTGAATGTTTTACTGTGTGTTTGTCAAAACAGATTTTTTTTCTCAAAAAATATTCAAGATGGATTATCCTTGCATAACATTTTGTGCTGACTCACCTCTAAGGGCTTCCATAGATTGAAATCATAACTCAAATCTGAATGTATGCTATGTATAACTATGTATTTATGATATAACATTAAACAGAGAAACTACTGCACATATTAAAGGTTGCCATAATTTTATATTAACTGGCTGGCAATAGCTCTTTAGAAAAGGGTCACAGAAAAAGTGTAATTATGTTTCTGCATGGATACACATTAGATAGCGTGTGATACATATTTTTGGTGAAGAACACAAAAAAGTGGCACAAGTAACAGTTAACACAGGTAACTTTATACGAAAAATATCTGCACATCCAAAATGTCTGCAAGTGGGAAGAAGTGCAATTTGTGGTTTGACTGTGAGGCATTATGATACATTCATCAGACAGACACATTTCAGGGGAGTGTAATCAGCAGAGTGTTTTCTTTTTGGCACTAGTTGAGCATAAATTATTACAAGAAGAGAGTGAAATGTAATTTGAAAAAGCTACTCTAATGAATAACTTTGCTATGGATATTGCTTATGTTTTTTTGTTATCCATTAGCTTTTGAAATGGTGATATTATTGCTAAACAGTTTAACTCCACTCTTTCTGTTTCCTTTGCAGTCATACACAGTACAATATCTGATTACTTACTGAAGCAGTCACAGTGACAGTATAACAGCTTTTCTGGAGGATCAAATCAAAGACAGACACACACATGCCATTTAGATAATCATGCAAAACTTTTTTTGTAGCACACAAAATATGGTTGTTTATTTTGATACAGAAAAAATAATTACAGGCTGTAGCAGTAGCAAAAAGTTAGAGTCTACAAATCTCACACCTCTCTCGAGGGCAGGGTCATAAATCATACAAGCCTGTCCTCATGTGAACCCCTGAAGAGATATGTCTATCCACCTAACAGTCACATTGCTCATAAAGCATTACTGAGCGAATACACGGCACGGCTCCAAACCTATTCCTGCAGTGTCGAGCAGATGAATGGAGTTGATTTACTTTGTGTATGAACTTTCACTTATTAAATCACATCAACCAATTAAAAGCTTTTCTTTATTTCCACTTAACAGGAGCTTTCAACCATCATTCAAGACCTGAGGAGAGTGGAAAGACAAATGCTCGGTATGGATGTGATGCTTTCCTGTAGTATTTATTACACTGCCACGTCAAATTACAAGTGTATTTTGTACTGTGTTAAAGGAATACTATGCCAACAAAATTACAAGATACAGTTACTGTGTTTCCAAGAGAAAAGAAATGATTGCATGCCCCCATAGAGAACGAAGAATCTAAAAAGTGAGTTTGATGAATTTAGTTAGACTGGGATTAGACAACAGCAAAATTGATATGTTTTAAAAGTAAGGTTTAGTGAAAATATATTTGTTGGGAAGAAGTTGGTATATTACTGGTCAGTTTTTGTAACAGAAGGCCAGTTATTTATATACAAAACCATCCTTTTTTTGTTGAATCATTCTTTTAAAAGTAAGCATATTATTGATTATATTTCAAACGTTTCTTTTTGGACAGTAATTGACATGATGGTGGACCCTGATGGCACCCTGGATGCCCTGTCCAATATGGGCGTGACCAGTCCTTTGGCTGACCAGAAGGCGAGCCCGGGGGCTCAGCAGGGGGCGGCCGTGTTGCACCCTGAAGTTGGAGCTCCCTCCAGCACACTCTCCAGGCCAGAGGGACGGACCACTGAATCCTGCGAACCTTAACACCACGGAGAGGTGGCAGAGCGAGAACAAGGGCTCCGTCAGAGCCCTAGATCCTACACTGATACAACAAGGATATATATAAGAATGCATCCTTTATGTTCGACATATCCTGAAAGTGTGGGGTTAGAATTATTGTAACAAGTGTATCGTTTGAGACAAAGGAGGAAAGAGAAGGAGAAAGATGCCTATTCTGTGGGAGAGCCACACTGCCCTGTCTGTCAATCAAAGTGACTTGTGATTGAACTTTTACAAAAAAGCTATGTGAGATATACAGTATGAAACACAACAGTACTATTTGTTGGGCTAATGAAGAAGATGTAACATACAGTGACCCATCTGGGATCTGTGTTGCTTTTCATTCTTACAATCCATTATCTACGGAAGCCCTGAGAAACAAAAAGGGAAAACAAATGTTTTGCCGTGATAACCTTTCTAAATTCATAAAAAAGTATCTTTCTCTATCTGTAAAACAGGTAGGGAATAACATTTATCAGTAGGATATTTTTTCTTTGTTGTTGTTTACTATTTTCTGTGAAAAGTTTTGCCAGGTGAATTTAATTTATTTTGTCAAGAAACATTTTCAAAACATTTTTAACCTAGGAAACATTATCCTAGATTTTTTTAATACAGGAAAGAAAAAATACTTTTTTTCTCATTTGCATCTTTGGGCTTCCGTACATATTCTTTTAAATATTTGAAAAAAGGATACATGTAAATGAAGACAGGGTTTTATGTTNAACTTAACTTAATTTAACTTAACTTCACTATTATGGGTCCATAAAACATTTATTCAGCACTTTTGAATGCATACAGTACATTAATTCCAAGTCAAGTGCATTTTCTTTTCTCTGTAGGATAACTACAACAAAGTGCATTCAGAACAAAGCCAAGGTGCTTTAAAACTGCCTAAACATCTAGGCCAGTAGGCCTACAACAAAATAGTGTAAATAAAGCCGAAAGCCGAAAGGGCCTTTTTAACCATTTTCGGCCAATAATTTTCGGTGGCCGAATATTCGGTGCATCCCTAATAAAGACTGTAACAGCCAGGCCTTCAACAACAACAAATGCACCAATAAGTTTGGTAACCTAACGTGTTGTTGTGATGACGTA
>NW_011334773.1:618713-629752 GCF_000735185.1 Notothenia coriiceps
TCCTGATAAAATCGTATCACTGCTTCTTTTCCAAGCCTTCAAATCTTGCGGTTTGAATCAAAAGCTGACTTAATGCCAATGCAGAGCCTATGAAGGGGCAGAGGTGTCACAAAAGGAAGAGTGTGTGAAACTGTTTTTCTACCCAGCCATAGGTTATTTATATTCATTAATATAATGTTGCAATTGTAATCCCCAAACCTGCCTCAGTAATGATTTTCCATCAGAAAAGAGCAGCTTTTGCTAGGAAAAGAACTGGGTATGTACAGTATGTACTAGGGGTGCACCAAATGGGAAATTCTTGGCCGAAACCGATACCGAAAATAGGAAACAGTTGGCCGAAAACCGAATGCCGAAAGGCCGAAAATGATTAATAGAAGTATATATATATATAGAAATATATAGAAATATATATATATAGAAATATATATATATAGAGATATATATATATAATGTATACATTTTTTACCAATGTTGTTCAGCTACCTGATTATGGAAAAAGACATGATTATGGCAAAACTTAACTTAAATAATAATCACTATTATGGGTCCATAAAACATTTATTCAGCACTTTTGAATGCATACAGTACATTAATTCCAAGTCAAGTGCATTTTCTTTTCTCTGTAGGATAACTACAACAAAGTGCATTCAGAACAAACCCAAGGTGCTTTAAAACTGCATAAACATCTAGGCCAGTAGGCCTACAACAAAATAGTGTAAATAAAGACTGTAACAGCCAGGCCTTCAACAACAACAAATGCACCTATAAGTTTTGGTAACCTAACGTGTTGTTGTGATGACGTAATCAAAACGCGGCGACAAGCACGGCGCGGCGGCGGCGACCATGCTCGCGGCTGGCTCACAGCCAACATGTCTGCCGCTTGGAGATATTTCAAAATATCAGAGAGAGAGGCGCGGATTGCGATTTGTAAAACGTGTTCAGCTGACATTTCTCGAGGGGGTGTAACTGCGAAGACTTTCACCACTTCGGGATTACTCCACCACTTGAAATCAAAACACCCGGACAAATACGCGGAGTATGATCAACGTAACCCTGTTCTCTGACATTTGGTGATATTTTTTCGAAAGCCGAAAGGGCCTTTTTAACCATTTTCGGCCGATAATTTTCGGTGGCCGAGTATTCGGTGCATCCCTAGTATGTACCAATGTTAGTTATATTTGAATCAGAAACTCCCATCCATGCCTTTCTTTTTCCTATGGCGATGTCATTTGAAACCAGTATCAAATATAGACCGTGTATGTTAATAAACAAAACTATTAAATCAAATGTAGCTCCCAGAAAGGTTTTCCTCTTCCAAATGTATTTTTTGTCACAAGTGCCCTGGATCAAACAATCATTATATTTGGAGATGAAAGATGCCAGTGTATAGGAGATGGTGTTGTTTTGCACATTACAAAGCTGTTATATGGACATATTCATCTCTGAGGGAACAGGACATGACGTGCCCCTGTGGCGCTTCTTTTTCATGCCCCTCAACCAAAAACTAAACAGGGTGAAAGCCAGCTGCCTGTGGATGAACAGTTTGTCAAATTATTTCTGATAATGATGCGTTTAAACCAGCGTAGACAAAGTCCTGCAGCTTTTTTATTGTTACCGATGCAATGGAAGGATGGACAGTATAATGGTTTTCCAATGTCTTGCCTCATACCAATGTTTACACATGAATGTAACCCGAGAACTGTTGAAACATTTTAGCCAAACAACTTGAATAAATATTAATATCTGCATTTTGTGCTCAGCACCTACTGATCTTTGTCTTTTTTTTTTTTTGAGCATTTGGAGAATCTTTCATTTTGATGTTTTCTATGACGTTTTTTTCTTTTCTTTGTAATGATGTCAGGTCACATGTTGACCTGGCTATACCTGTGTATTGTTTGTCTTATTTCCAATAAAATGCATGATTATCATGAGCTGTTTTATTTTTTCCACATCAATTATACTGCAGCGAAAGATTATAGTGTTATTCAAAGTGGTGCTTACATAGTTTTCGGTGAAAGTTACTGCGCTCAGTTTTTAAAGAACTTACTACTGTTGGCACTCCTGTTTCACAAGTGTAAGTGATTTGTCAGTATATTTGAAATGACTAGGTTAGCTATTTTAGCTAGCTAGCTTACAGTAATAATGAGATCGGAAGACAGTGCCGCCCCTCCCTACACGCAGATCCCGCAGACTGCGTGGGGCCTCATCTTATGCGCAAATGCGGCACAATTACAAGCGCCACAGTTTCCCCGCAGCGAGGCTCCGGCGTTAACAGTTTATGCAGTGCTTTTAGGAAATGTTGTGTATGTTTTGTGTAGTTAGTGAAGCTGTTTCATCATTTGCCTGTGTTTTGGATATTTATGTTTTTATAATAATATTATATATGTATAGCATTTTTTTAGCGGTTGTGCCAAATTTTCACCGGTTTGCCACTGTCGTAATATTATAAAAACTATCTTTAACTCAAGTACATTTACATGACAGCAGTAGCAACTTTACACATTTCAATTTGACATGCAAATCATTTGATCAGAGTAGTCAAACCTAGCTGTGTTACGGGTGTACAAGGAGTGGACCCAAAAGCACCAAGGCAGACACAAGATTCAAGTACAATAAAAAGTCTTTACTTGAAAAAGCAGAAACAGTACAAAAATATATACAATAAAGAATCTACACTAATGTTTACCTAAATAATAACTAGAAAAATACTTCTACCTGATCTTACCTTACTATAACTAAATCTACGGACAATGACTATAACTTAGATACTTAGATGCAAATTGGATAACGCTGGAGAGTTTGGCAAAAGACACAAGACAATCTGGCAACAAACAAAGGAAGACAGGACACTATACAAGAAGGAAGTGGGCACAGGTGGAAACAATCAGGGGCGGGGCAGACACTGATGATGGCGGGAAAACAACCAAGGCAGGAAGAAAAGGAATCAGGAACGAGACAAGGTGAATACAAAATAAAACAGGAAGTAACATAAATAACTAAACTAACAAAAAGCATTTAACACAGTTGCCGACCCACAACAAGCTGCTCATTCATCTTCTACAATATAAAATAAAATGACAGGCTTACATTCAATAAAAAAATTGACACTTCCCATGAAAAATTATAAATAATGCTGTTTTATAGTTTGGAAACTATTTGCTAACAAGTTGGCAATAATGTTGTTTTAACAGCTTTTTGTTGCTCCTATAAGTGGACAAAAAAATAAGTTATCGCAGGGTTAAAGGAAGTAAAAATGGTGTAAAAGGAGTAACTTGGACTGCTTGGAACGCATACTTTGGAAATGTCCGACACATAAATAAAAAAATATTGGTACTGATGAACATTTTTAATTAAATGAAAAATATTTTAAATCCAGTCAACTAAATCAGATAATCAAGATTAACCTAGGTCAAATAAAAAGCTGATTAATCTATTTAAGTGTCTAATTCTTCATCAGCCCAGATTCTCCTCTTGGCAGTCACCAGCCAAAGCTCCAACCTCCCAGACCCTTCCTCCAACAGAAGCCCATTGCCTCCCCCCCCCCCCTCTCTGGCCTTCTCTTTCTTTCTTTGCAAAGGCAAGAACATACGGCAAATTAGGTTTTAGAGGCCTGGCTGCCACAGCCACTGCACTACTAATTGTATGTCTCCAGATATTCTGCTCTACTTCCTTAATCCTTAAAGCTGTGTCAGGGTTTTTCTCCCTTGGGAACAACATTTAGCGCGGCTGCTGGTGCACGTCAGCGCTTCTGCAGGTGTTCACATAAGCGGGCACACTTTGGTTGAATTGTTCCCTCTTAGTTTTATCAAGTTCAAATTCCCTATAGATGTCGTTCATTGCATTTAAATAAAAATATTCATGACATCACTGCAGGTTTTTTGGCTCTGGGCGGACAGTCTGGAGTGGACCTCCTTGAAGTAAGAAGGATGTGATTATTTGCTTGTGTAGACAAATACATATTTAGTATGACTTTTAAGGTATTTGCAGGGTGATGCGCTTTTAAGTGTAATTTGAACTGTCATTGATGATTTAGCACCCGCACGGCCCCAGTGTGAAAAATATGTATGAGGCTGTTCTGTGTGCATGTGCACTATAGCAGAGGCATTTACATATTTATTTACATATTCTGCACCTCCACATTGATACACCTTCATAACGTATGGGCTTTGAACAACAGGATAAGACAAAACATGCTTTGTCAGCAAATTAAATCCATGGATATGGTGGTACAGAAGTAGTTCTCAAAGCCCAGTTGAGAAGGGACAGTCCATCAATTGTTACTCAAGTACTGTAATCACTTAATTACGAATTTGAGCTATATGTATTTGAGTATTTAAATTCTTCACAATTCTACTCCACTGCATTGCAGATTATTACTGTTGCCGAAAAGTGCAAACGCGCTACAACGGCCCTAAACACTACCACGTGCAAACGCGCTGCACTTGCAAACAATGCAGATATAAAACACAATTGTGCCAAACACATGCAAATTAAGAAACATCTTCACCAACTCTACAACACATGCCCAGTTTACTAAAACCACTGCATAAATAAAACGTTGCAAATATTTAAAAAATGCTGCAGGACACTAATAAGTGATGCACACAGCTGGGACCGGAGCGCTTGTTGATCATCAAGGATTATTACTTTAATATAGTTTTTTTAAACTGCAGCGTGTTTCTTCTAATGGAAGTGTTTTTGGCCCTTTGCACCTGTTGGCCACCGTAGATTATCAATATAAAATATAATCGCCTAATAACTGATAATGTTTTATTATAGATTCAACTACCCAGCATAAAGTATTTACATGTATTTCCACCTTTGTCTGCTACTATACATTAAAGTGATTGACAAATGAATGCATTAATAATCACAATCCAGAAACATTATATACATTATATCCATTTTGATGCAAAATAATTTGTCAGGGTTCTCAATGCAGAACTTTCAATTGTACATAAAGATTTCTACACTGTGGTATTAGTATTTTTACCTCATTAAATTATGTTAATACTTCTTCCGCCACTGTATGTTTGACAGCTTGCAGCCTGCTTTTTCTGCTTTGGTTGGCACATTGTGACATTTCTACTTCTTACAATCTGTAGATCAGTTGAATAATAATCTATTACTAAACTTAACCAACTATTGTATAGCCTTATATTTACAGGAAATATATGAACGGACATAGTATCATTCTTCTCATTCATTATAAAAGCTTCAGAAACAAAAGCTGGGAGCATAGACCTCCCCCAAGTCTGTATCCATAAGAAAAAGAAAAAAAAGATATTCATCCTGCTGTGATTTGGACCCAATCCGAAATGGGTTCTTTCTTTGGCCCATTTTACATAAGTGCTGAATTAATGAATCTCAAATACCAAAGTAGCTCTGCTAGTATTGACACAGTAGCCACCGGGGGGTTTGTGTGAATTACATCAGGGCAAAGTCAATTTTTCTTACAGCAGCACCTTTTTGAACACATAAAGTAAATTGTGCTTGCTAGAAAAAACCTCAGTCACCTTGTTTGTGTGTGTCTGTGTGTATGGTCCCTTTTATATTAGTCATATGGTATCTTTTTTAACCTGTGCAAAGGGTTTCTTAAGGTGAGGCTACAGTCCTTCAGGACATTCTGTCTCTCCGGTATCAGTATTCTGTATGTGAGGGGAGAATGGGAGAAATTTGATTTCGTTGAGTTACGTGTGAGTGTGCGTGTCTTCATGTCTGATAGTGTTCTCTCCACTTTCTAAATCAGATTATTCTCCTTCACTCTGCTGTTCTGTCTTGTCCAGTGCTGCAGCAGCTCCGAAGCACCTCCATCTCTGAGCCTTTATTGCGCACACACCCTACCCAACAAGTTTGTTAGGGTTTAAGGAGGTGCTCTAGTAACAACCAGACATACTGTAGATCTGAAGGCAGTAGGCTGATTCAGCTACTGTATGATAGATACAAAAGAAAAGAGGGAAGACGGGAGTGACAGGATATCTGTGTGTCCTCGGCTGTGAGTGTGTCTGTGCACATCAGGATGTCTGTCCCCCGGCGGACAGAGGCACACAGGTCATCAATGGAGCTGTCAGATGATCCAAGGTCGAGGGGGCAAGAGGAGGCCCCCCCTGCGATCCTGCCCTGTGTGTCCCAAATGAGAAGCAGCAGTGTCGTCCAGCAGCAAGGATACTCTGCATCCATCTTTCTACGCAAAGACAGACTGGAACAGGTGAGATACCTTTGAGATACATCTCAGATAAATACACCTAAAACTATTTATTCACTCTAAATCTGCCTTTTAAGACCTATTTCATTCATTCCCAAGGGAAAATCCCGATTTCAAGCTGGTGTTATTTACATTACATCACACATGCACAAGTGGTTTGGCAACTGGGAGCAGTTGTTTGTTTTTCGGCAGCTACCACTCCAAACTTTACTTGATCCAATCGGGACTTGAACTGGCAACAATTTGGTTCCCAAGCCGAGAAGAGGGGAAGTTACCACTCCAAAATGTTATGTTTTAAGTATCATAAAGTATATTCAGAGGTATCCAAAGTGTGTTACAAATATATTCAGGGGAGTTGAGTCAACATGTGAGCCCAGGAGAGGCATACATTTCATTCTC
Organism: Notothenia coriiceps; assembly: GCF_000735185.1. NCBI lineage: Eukaryota > Metazoa > Chordata > Actinopteri > Perciformes > Nototheniidae > Notothenia > Notothenia coriiceps. The sequence goes on from NW_011334773.1 coordinate 625,318, forward strand.
AATGGAAAGCCATTCATTGTGCATGCTCTGGTGCATTAGCCTCAGCTCAGGAGGATTACTGCTGGAGAAAGTCAGCTCCGTTGCCTCCAATGAGAATTGATTAACACTTCCTTCACTGTCGCCACACACAGCACACCCGCACAAACACAGAAAAAAAGCAATACAAACGATCCTACAATCCTAACTTACAGAACATGTAGCTATTTTCATATATTGTAGGCTACTGTCTTTGAGAAAAAAAATGAAAGCATGTTATTTGTAGTCTGAATTCATTTGTTTTTTTGCAGCGTACACAGGGCAAAGCAGAAATGATGTGCCATGTATTCTATTAGTCAACACAAAATAAATTGAAAACAATTTTGGTAGTTCATTAATACTTATGAGTTTTCTTTCCGAGAAAGAAATGCTTCTGTGTTGAACGAGAGTAATGTCTCTGGGCTTTGGACCATTCCTCTGACAGAATAAACACTGTTAATGTATAACCTAGGGTTCCAGTGTGTGTGTGTGTGTGTGTGTGTGTGTGTGTGTGTGTGTGTGTGTGTGTGTGTGTGTGTGTGTGTTTGTCTGTGCATGTGTGTATGATAGAGGAGGGGGTGGAAGGATCAGCCAAAAATGCAAAAAAGGGCAGATGATAAATGTATTATAAAGATGAGATGAATAATAATGATGTGGAGGGGAACCAGAGCTACCTTAAGAAGAGTGCATCCACCTAAAGCAGGTGACCTAAGGATCCAGACTACTGTCCCACATGATTACTTTTCTTCTTTCATTAAAGGGGCCCTATTAAGCTCATTTTCAGGTTTCATAATTGTCTTTGTACCTCTACTCTGACATTAAAATGCTTCTCGTACTGCCTGTTCTTCGGCTCCTCTTTTCACCCTCTGTCTGAAACCAGAGCACAGTCTGCTCTGATTGGTTAGCTGGCTCTATTGTGATTGGTCAACCACTCTCATTGGTCCTGCCCCTTGGCAAATCAAGTACAATATGTTGGAGCTCTAGCCAAACGTGAATGTTATATAATAATTTTATTATGATACAGAAGTAAACAAAGGAGACGTGTCAGGCAGGTGGGGGGTGTTTGGGAGAGAAACTCCCTCTGGATGGAAACTTTGGGATTTTTGCCTTTGCAGACCATTTACATGCACAAAAGCCTATATAACACACTAAAAAGCATAAGGGTCCCTTTAGGGAGGGGCCCTCATTTAGCATTATCTACTTTAAGGTCATTTTTTGTGTCCACTCTGTTAGTTACATCAACATGTTGGCATCCAAGCACTGTATGTTGCTCATAAATAAACAGCAGATAAATTAAAATGACAAATTTACATCCAACATGTTTTAGCCCAAAAGGACCTGAAGCACCAACCCAGTCTCACAAAAAAAAAACGTGTAATAACTACGTTGGTCCACAACGTATGACGTAGTATTTCTACAAAAACGCCTCTGAAATTGTAAGATCCCTAAGTTTTTTTTCACCATTCATTCCAATGGCTGGCGTCTGTGTCACGTGATCTTCACATTTCTCCCTGCAGAAAAAAAAAACATGGCCGAACTTCGTTTTATTCTCGGTGTAAAATGCCTATTTTAAAGTTAGTTTTGCCATTAAAATGCGTTTTGATGTCATTTGAGTTGTTATTTCAGATTATGTGTGCAGTGGATGTACATGATCTTTAGTTTGCTAGTTATTATGAAGATTACTTCAGGAAATTGTGTCTATACAACGTTTTCATTGTTACCAAGGTGGTTGCTAGGGACGCTGCTATCGATATTATTTCTGTTATGTTGTGTAAAATGGTGTTATCTTTATTGCTACCCCCTTCCCCGTCAATGTTGGTCCACAGCGCAAACGTATTAGTTTAACAAAATCCGCAATTGTGGCATAGTGTGGTGCCGAGAGATGGGAGTCGGAGGCGGGGTATCAATTGTACAAGCTAGACTTTTATTTAGCAAAAACAGACCGGCAGAGACAAGAAGTCCGGCTCACTAAAATGTCCGTGCAGAACAATACCCTAACCCAGGGGTCGGCAACCCCTGGCACGCGTGCCAGCATTGGCACGCGGCACCGTAACCAGTGGCACACTAGGAATAAGTGTGCAAAATATTTAAATTGTATTTTTGGATCCTGACCGAGACCGCCGCCAGAGCGTCTCCTCGTTACCTGCAGAAGGAAGCCATGCACGCAACGCAGCCCCGCTCTCTTTATCTCCAGGTGACTTTCTGCCGCTTTCCTCCGTGGTGCAGTGCTGATCGTTTCACTACGGAGGAAAGCACTAAGGAGCTGTACAAATGCCGCAGTTTTTGCGTGGCTGTGTAGTTAGTTGAAAGCCCAGTGGCGATCTGTTCATCTGTTATCGAAATAATATGCTACAAAGGGGCGGACTGGCCATCTTGTGTGTTGAACTTTCCTGTCGGCTCCCAGACCGTAGTCGAGGAGGGCAGAAGCAACAAGCTTCAGGTTCAATAACCCACTTTAGCTTAAATGACTGGGGGGAGGCGATCTCTTCTTAGGAGGCCGTTGCATTTATTTACCTGTTCTCCTGTTTCACAAAATACATCACAGACCTCTGTTTTTCTGCTTTCCCGTTTCACTTCCAGAAACATACACACTCTCGCTCACTAGTGATGTGTCGGTCGCGAACGGGCGGGCTCAAGAGCCGGCTCTTTTGAGTGAACGACGGGAGCCGGTTCGCGCCCGCGAACGAGCCGGTTCTTTTTTTCTTTTGCGGAGGGATCTAGATCGGCATGAAGGCACATTATGCAATGTGCAATGTGCACATTATCCTGCTTATTACATGGCCACATTCTCAACAAAGTAACGACATGACTCCCAATATTAATTTAAATGCTTTTGTGGATTTAGAAAATTATTTTATTGATTTAAAAAATAGTATGTATTTATTTAAATTGACATGCATCCGCTAAAGAAAAATAGTCCGTTGTTACTGTTTGAACTAACGTAGCAACGGCAGGAACTGCTTCGATAGTACTTTTGAGGAACTTTTTGATTACAGATTTGAAAACATCGTTGCTTGCCTTAAAAGTAGCATCCTCAAAAGTACTATCGAAGCAGTTCCTGCCGTTGCTACGTTAGTTCAANGTGTGCCTTGGCAGTCTCAGTCATTTTCGGCCTTTCGGCATTCGGTTTTCGGCCAACTGTTTCCTATTTTCGGTATCGGTTTCTGCCAAATTTCCCATTCGGTGCACCCCTAGTTAAAACTGTAAAGTAATCTGTCACACCTTGCTCAAATGACACCAATTTATTAAGCCAAATAAAAAAAGGGAAGATCTTTCTAGCTTGTTTGAACAAAGGTTGTTAACAAACCCTCTGCAAATACAGAAACATCTCATTATGAATTCAGTAGAGATTTTGCCGTTTGCTCCATTCAAATTAAACATCCACGTAGAGCGCACACCAGCTTAAAGTCAATTAGGGTCATTTATGCTCATTAGCTAAATTAATGATGATTTATGTGAGCATTTCATCGTGGTTTCAGCTCCATTTTTCTCACGATTAAAATGCAGCATGTGTGGACGCAGCTTGAGCCTCGAAGACAGTTCATTAATCAATCGCTAAATCAATGAATTAGAACGTAATTAAGCCAGTTAGTTAGTCAGTGGACGTAAATCAATACCAAGCTGTAAATGTCATTTCAAATGTAAGAAATGGAGAGCCCATATTAAAGGCAACACAATGAGCTCTCTGTCGGTCTGTCCGTCCGTCCGTCCGTCCATTCATCTATCTATCTTAAAACGTGGATTTAAAAGTGATTTCATGTCCGTTTCAGCAGCAATGTGGACAAAAATGATATTTAAATTGTAAACCCAGCATTTTAAAACACTTCTGTGCGCGGAAAGGAAACGGAGCTTTAGCACTGCAGGATGATCCGGAGTTGAAAAAGGTTTCTCAACTTTTATCACCTTCATGCTTTCTTTGTTCTGGAAAACATTAAAGAGCCGGGTTTCTGCAGAACGGCCTCAGAAGGAAACTCTGAGAGAAAGAATAACAACCGTAAAATAACCCGGCTTCATGAAGACGTCTCAGAGGAAACAAGATTAAATTGAGAGTTTTACTCAGTCCTTCATGTTCCTTAATAACTGCGTCCGTTTGGTTCAAACACAAAAACAAAAGAAGTGCCGTCTGCTGAATGTTGAAGAAGAAGAAATGAAACCAAAGTCTTCCTTAAAGAGACAATATTCCTCTTTCTGTGGTTTGGGAGAGCAGGAGGGGACTCTTTAAAGTAGAGACACTACATACTGATATACACCTGAACATCAGCAGGAGAGGACTCTTTAAAGTAGAGACACTACATACTGATATACACCTGAACATCAGCAGGAGAGGACTCTTTAAAGTAGAGACACTACATACTGATATACACCTGAACATCAGCAGGAGAGGACTCTTTAAAGTAGAGACACTACATACTGATATACA
>NW_011334773.1:630559-639253 GCF_000735185.1 Notothenia coriiceps
CTCTCTCTCCCGTCAGATTAGACTTCACTCGCGTTTATTTCCATATCGATCAGATTTAGCTAGTTCTAGCTAATAACTAGGGGTGCACCGAATGGGAAATTCGTGGCAGAAACCGATACCGAAAATAGGAAACAGTTGGCCGAAAACCGAATGCCGAAAGGCCGAAAATGATTAATAGAAATATATATATATATATAATGTATACATTTTTTACCAATGTTGTTCAGCTACCTGATTATGGAAAAAGACATGATTATGGCAAAACTTAACTTAAATAATAATCACTATTATGGGTCCATAAAACATTTATTCAGCACTTTTGAATGCATACAGTACATTCATTCCAAGTCAAGTGCATTTTCTTTTCTCTGTAGGATAACTACAACAAAGTGCATTCAGAACAAAGCCAAGGTGCTTTAAAACTGCATAAACATCTAGGCCAGTAGGCCTACAACAAACTAGTGTAAATAAAGACTGTAACAGCCAGGCCTTCAACAACAACAAATGCACCTATACAGTTTGGTAACCTAACGTGTTGTTGTGATGACGTAATCAAAACGCGGCGACAAGCACGGCGCGCGACTATGCTCGCGGCTGGCTCACAGCCAACATGTCTGCCGCTTGGAGATATTTCAAAATATCAGAGAGAGAGGCGCGGATTGCGATTTGTAAAACGTGTTCAGCTGACATTTCTCGAGGGGGTGTAACTGCAAAGACTTTCACCACTTCGGGATTACTCCACCTCGGCCGAAAGCCGAAAGGGCCTTTTTAACCATTTTCGGCCGATAATTTTCGGTGGCCGAATATTCGGTGCATCCCTAGTTTTAACATTTTATTTTGAAATGCCCAAATCTTCCTACAAATTCAAAATGATTCCAACAAATACCAACATTTTCCCACAATTGTCCACACTTTTAAAGAAATTGCTCAAATCTTCAGACAAACGTCCCAAACTTTAAAAAGAAATCCCATATATTTTATATCTTTGGTTCAACAAACCCACTTTCCTAAAAAGTCAAAACCTTTCCAAACAATTCAAAGTTTTCCCCAAAAGTCCCAATTGTCTAAAAATGTTCTGATTAGCTTTATTAAAATGTTTCCAAATGTAAAATGTCCACATTTTCCAAAAGCCTGTTCTATTTTCAAAATGTCCCTATTTTCCAAAAAAGCCCCAAGGTCCCAGTTTCTGAAAATTTCCCAAATATGTCACATTTTCAAAAAAAATCCCAATATTTTTTTTGCAACTTTCAAAAGTTTCTCCAACTGCCAACAATGTCCCCAATATCAAAAAACAAAAAACAAAAAGAAGATTCTATGTTGTCTCGGAGATATCCTCCGATGGAGAGAGGACAGCAGGTCTCAGCAAACAGCTCAGTGCTGAAGGAACATTGTGTTTAAATCTGCAGGAGAAAATAATCACATCCTGACCTTGAGGAGGAAACCGAGTAAATCTTTCTCAAAGAGGATTGAAACATTACGGTTTACACGGCATCGACTCCGGGGAACAACGAGGATATTGCGTGAGCTGCATGAGAAATAAAGTGCAGGAAGCAAGAAGTGTTGTAAAATTAATCAGAGAGGAGTGCAGGGGAACCTGAAGGCAGCACGGAAAGTATCTCTCTGAACTACATTTCTACTGGAACAAAGGAAACGGAGAGCGATGTGAGAACACTGATCTTAAGCCCGTTGATTTTAACACAAATAATAACCTCATTTACTTCGATTTACTCAAGGGGAAAAATCAGAGTGGAGAGTGGAGGAATTCAATCGATAACATATCAACATCTCAGGGGGAGATTCTCCATTAAGTCCACCAACACATTGACTTCTTATTCATTTCTGTCAGTCACAATGAGGTTTGTGGCTCAACGAAGCATAAAAACACAACCAGTTAATACGAAAAACAAGAATATAATCTGCAGATTGTCAAAAGACATCTGTAACGCTCATAATATATACGTCTCTACGGAGCTTTTTAGCCTTCTTTACGTCTCACTTTTGGTTTTGCCCAATGCTTACAGTTGTATTAATCTGATAAATCCACTGTATACCACATTCTCATTAGAAAACAGTAAGTTACTGTAAAGTACCCGAAACACCAAAGATACACCAAATAACTAGGCCAAACATTTGCACTTGAACGCATCGCACACACTAAAATGTATGACGAACTATTTTGGTACAACTCATTCAGAAAGGAAAACGGGAAAACCTAGATTTAAGATGTCATGACACACATTTTAAAACATGTCCAAACCCTAAGCTCTTTTGATTGGTCGATCCAGCTGAGCTTTTACTAGAAGACGGAGTTAAAACACAGCTGATTTCTAGAAAGGATGAACTTTTCTTAGTTTAGCGCTGAATTTAGTGTTTGAAAGATAAGACGAGGATGAAGATGAAGACTGAATAGAGACGGCCATCTTGACTTTAAGACGTTTGTTCGTTGTTCTGAGTTTACTTTTGAAGTTTTAACATATTATATTTAAATGCCGAAATGTTAGGACAAATCTCCCAACTTTTATAATTCAAAAAAGTCCACATTTTTCCCAAAAATATCAAAATGTTCCCAAAGGTCCCACTTTTGAAAAAACGTCCCAACGTTTTCAAAATGTTCCCAATCTTCTATTGTGTCCCAAATGTTAAAAGAAGTGCCCATATGTGTTCCGATAAAACGTCCCTCCTTTGCATAAACGTTTTCCCCAAAAGTCCCAATTTAAAAGTGAAGCAGCCAATCAGAGGGGTTCATTTTGCTTCCTGTTTCGGCGGGGGAAGATGGGGGAAAATTCGACAGACGCTTATAGACTAAAAAGGTTTACTAGAGAACTGTGGAGTCAAATTGGAGTCACACTTCAAATATTCAAGGTCAGATTTACTTTCGGAGCATTCTTAACAACAGATAATGAAACCCAGGAGACAAAATAAGTAGGAAGTGGAGCAGTAAGTACATTAAACTTTTAATGCGCTGATTAACAATTTATCCTGAACAAGATATCACAGGAATTCAGCAGGAAGAATATATATAAATGAAACCCTTTGGAAATGCAAGACTAATTACTGTTTTCTACTTATTTCTGATTCGCTAATAGAAGCCTTTCTTGCTGCATCACAACCCGAAGGAGCGGCGCTGGATTAATAGATTTTAACATTTAAAATCATCGTCTCAGTATCGGTGATTTCAAAATGCCAACGTCGTCTAAATGTCATGATGCAGCTGGTGTTCAGCGGGAGAAAATCTCAACAGCTGCGGGGAAATTAAAGTCATTATCCGTGACATTTTCCTGACAATGAATAAATAAGAGTTTTTTCTGGTTGGTAACCCTCAGGTGGCTGATAGCTGTTTAACGCAGAGAAAGGCTTTAAAGCACTGTGAAATAAGGACTTAATGGATCTGGAGCTTTAGTAAAAACGCTCTTGATGCCAAAGATCATGACACATTACTCTCGAAAACACAGAGATATCTATAAAAAGGAATAGTTTACAGGTAATAGAATATTTATTTAGATGGGAGACAACAATATGTAAAAGATTTAAAGACATGTGATATGTACTAGCCCCTACATTATTCAGTAAATTCATCTTAAATCAAGTTGTTTGCAGATGATACTTTACTTATAACTCAACATCTCTTATCATTACATTTGACTAAAACAAACACAAAAATTTGGTAATTGGAAAAAAAAGGAATAAAGATATCACAATATCTTTCGATTTCCCTCAAACGCACCGTTAGCAATTGAACAATAGTTCAATGTCTTCACTTTCAAACGTATCACTATTTTACTATAGAGTATGGCCCAATTCCACAAATAACCAAACGTTCCAAATATGAGCCAATCTTCTAAAATATATTCCTCCGTAATGAAATATCCCTACTTTACATAAATGACCTCACTGAAAGAAATGGCTCAATTGTTAAATAATGTCCCCTCTTCCCGAAAATGTCAGAAAATATACGAATTTTCCCAAATCTTGCCCCGTTTTCAAATAATTGCTCATGTGATGAAGTCTATCAGTTGCCATGTCAACAAATGGCTCGTGGCTCTATTTCTCAAAAAAGCATAAAATATCGACCTCATTGCGCCGCTCGAAAATAAATCGGAGGTTCACCAAAATAATCAAGATTCAGGGAAAATGATCTTAAAGTTGTTGAGGTGTTTCAGAAGACATGTTGAATAGGAGGTGCTTCCAATGTGGAACTTTTCACTAGAGTGCGGAAATTAGGGCAATGCATATTTAACCCGAAGAGTCCACTCTGCACATCACGGGAAAGAGCAATGAGAATAATAAATAGGGAGGAAATAAGCTGTTTATCAAGTCATGGATAATAAATCTGAAAATCTTAATTATGTAGAAACCAGATTGTTGGAAGTGGATGCATATTTCATCCATGGCCATTAATTATGTATTTACTGTGAGAGGTGGAAGAAGATTCTGCTGTCAGGCATGACGGCCTTGATGAAGGAAGAGCTCTTTGTTCAGAAACCACAGCGACGGAAAAGAGACGGAACACGATGGAAACTCAACAATACAGAAACAAACTTCAGATCATTAAAGAATCACTTTTGGAGAGGCATTTTCACTTTAACAGTGTTTTGGATTTTCACTAATGTGTGAATTACTTTCTGGAGGGAGAGAGTCAAACTACAGATTGAGGACTGACCCCACTTTCCAAACAGTTCCCAATTTTCACAAATCAATCCCAGTTTCCGAACATGTCCAAAAATGTCAAGAACTTCCCAATTGTCCCAAAACATCCAAACTTAACTAGAATATCCCAACCCAACTAAATGTCCCCACCTATCGAAAACATCACACATTTTCCCAAAATATCACAATTTCTCAAGAATATCCGGTTTCCAAAAAAGTCTAAATGCTCCAATAATATCCCCAGTTGCTAAAAACATCCCAGTTTTTAAAAATTACTCAACTTAACCAAATTGTCCCAACTTAAAAGAACTTCCCAATTGTCCAAAAACATCCCAACTTAACAAGAATATCACAACCCAACTAAAATGTTGCCACTTCCCAAAAATATCCCTACTTTTCCAAAAATATCAAAATGTTCCAAGAATATCCAGTTTCCCAAATATTCCCAATTTCAAAAAGATTTCCCTACTTCACAGAAATTCCCAAACATTACACAAACATCCCTACTTGAAAAGTGTCCCTACTTTTCCAAAACGTGCCAATTTTCCACGAAATAGCCCCAGTTCCTAAAAACATCCCCATTACAAACTAAAAAGGTCCAAACATTACAACAAATTGTCAAAAAACATCCCAACTTAACAAACAATATCCCTAATCAATAAAAATGTCCATACTTTTCCCAAAAAGTCAACATGTTCCAAAAATATCCCCAGTTCCTAAAAAATTCCCAGTTTTTAAAAAATTACCCAACTTAACCAACATTTCCCCAATTTCCCAAAAATGTCCAAACACTACAAGAACTTCCCAAAAGCCAAAAACATCCTTGCTTGAAAGGTTTTTAAAATGTCCTAATTTGCTTAAAAACGTCCCAATTTCCCCCAAAATATCCCCACTTTCCAATAATGTCCCAATGTTCCCAAAATATCCTCAGTTCCTTAGAACGTCCCCATTACCAAAAATGTCCCAGTTTTCAAAAAAATTACTACTTTACCAAAATGTCCGAACTTTCTAAAAACGTAACACTTCCCAGAATCCCCACTTTCCCCAAAAATGACAACATTTTGCATTGAACGTGTGAATCTGTGAGTACTAATGTGTGAATCACTTCCTGATTAGAGCCAGGTGATACAAACTCAACAGGCTTTGGGAGGATTGTCGTCAGACGGACGATTACAGATGGAACAGCAAGCTGTTTGTCTCTCTCAAACTCTCACAATCATCTCAACAAGAAAGAAAAGTGCCGCTCAGAAACTGAAAGAGGGATTCCAGGTGACGGCACGTAATACATTCAAACAGCCGGATATCTAACGTTCATCTGTTTGAAGAATAAAAGTGTTTTTTAGGAATGGACAGCTGGGAAACGAAACAGGTATTAGTGTGAAACGTGTGGTGGGAATCAATAAATACTGAGACTGATTTATGATGAGAAGTGGAAGAAGAAGTACTCAGATCCTTTGATTAGTGCTTAGTCTAACTTTTACTTTGTTGAATGACTGACTCATAATAATCAAGAAAACAGATGTATGGTTAAATCGTAGCAGCGAATCGGCCGAAAGCACAGAGGGAAAAGTGTCGAATCCCTTCAACTGAAAACACAAACTGAGATGTAAACAAGAAGTCCATGTTTTTCCCTGCGGCTGAAAGCATGCACAGAGAAAGAAGACGATGTTAGATAAAATAATAACAACCTCTCAATTTTCCAAAAACATCCCCACTTCCAGAAAATATCCTGACTTTTCCCAAAATATCACAACTTTCCACGAATATCCAGTTTCCAAAGCGTCCCATTTGAAAAAGAAATGACTGAACCAAAACTTCCCAACTTTCTAAAAATGTCCAAACATTACAAGAACTTCCCAATTGTTTTATAACAAAATAGCCCCCACAGGAAATGGAAACACTTGAGGACACAGTATGTCCAAATAGTACATGAGTGAAGTACTTAGAAACATTACACCACTGGATAATGAGCGATACAATAAAACAACTTCTCAATCGTCCAAAATTATCCCCACTTCTCAAACATGTACACACATTACAAGAACTTCCTAATTGTCCAAAAACATCCCAACTTAACAAGAATATCACAACCCAACTAAAATGTTGCCACTTCCCCAAAATACCTCTACTTTTCCAAAAATATCAAAATCTTCCAAGAATATCCAGTTTCCCAAAAATTCCCAATTTCAAAAAGATTTCCCTACTTCACAGAAATTCCCAAACATTACACAAACATCCCTACTTGAAAAGTGTCCCTACTTTTCCAAAACGTGCCAATTTCCCACAAATTATCCCCAGTTCCTAAAAACATCCCCGTTACCAAAAATCTCCTAACTTTATAAAAATGTCCAAACATTACAACAACTTCCAAATTGTCCAAAAACATCCCAACTTAACAAACAATATCCCTAACCAATAAAAATGTCCTTACTTTTTCCCAAAAAGGGTTAGGTCCAAACATTACAAGAAGTTCCCAATTGTTTTTATAACAAAGTAGCCCCCACGGAAACACTTGAGGACACAGTATGTCCAAATAGTACATGAGTGAAGTACTTAGATACTTTACACCACTGGCTAATGAGCGATACAATAATAACAACTTCTCAATCGTCCAAAATTATCCCCACTTCTCAAACATGTACACACATTACAAGAACTTCCTAATTGTCCAAAAACATCCCTACTTACCAAGAATATCCATAACCAACCAAAGTATCCCCACTTCCCAAAAATATCCCCGCTTTTCCCAAAATATCACAATTTACCAAGAATATCCAGTTTCCAAAAAAGTCCACATTTTAAAAGATTTCCCTTCTTCACAAACATTTACAAACAATGCAAACATATCCCTTCTTTTCCAAAACGTCCCAATGTAAAATAAAATGACTAGTTGACCAACATTTCCCAACTTTCTGAAAATGTCCACGCTTCCTCAAAAATCTTCCCAATTGTTTTATTAAAAAAATAGGACCCACAAAACACAGAGTACACAGTATGTCCAAATAGTACATGAGTAACTTCTCAAAAATAAAATTACTTTTTCCCAACTTTCTGAAAATGTCCAAACATTACAAGAACTTCCCAATTGTTTCATAAAAAAATATCCCCCACGTTTTAAAGGACATGGAGAGGAAGCAGGAAATGGAGAATGTTAAAATAGTACATGAGTGAAGTACTTAGATACATTACACCACTGACCAATGAGCGATAACATAACTTCCTGGTTGGGAAGAAGTTCGGATCTGAATGGAAGTTAGTGTTTTGTGCAGAGAGCGTGATGGAAGCAGAAGAGCAGGAAGTGACAGGAAGTGACAGGAAGTGAGAAAAGGGAGATGAATAAATCGGAGTGTGGAGACTGAATGGAGAAAAGAAACTCTGAAACATGTCCGACAGCTCGGCGTTTAGCAGAGCAGCGACTCTCTCTGCAGAATGCACCAAAATAAAAACCCAACATTTGTGTTGCTCACGTCTAGAATCTAAGTACAGCGCAGGGTTCGTGCTGCACTGCCTTCTAGATAAGACTTTAATAAAAACACCAGATGTGTTTCACTTATTGGTTTCCTCCCTCAGACAACTCTCTTAATTTCCTCTTAATGTGTCAGAGGGACTTTACCTGGCAGGAAGTGTCAACACAGACACACACACACACACACACACACACACACACACACACACACACACACACACACACACACACACACACACACACACACACACACACACACACACACCATTACTGTTTTTATATATATTAAACAAACACACATGATACATTTTTCTGGCAGAGGTCTTAGGCTTAACGAGTTTACGAGACATTGCGTGTGTGTGTGTGTGTGTGTGTGTGTGTGTGTGTGTGTGTGTGTGTGTGTGTGTGTGTGTGTGTGTTATTGCTGCACAGATCTAAAGCTCTGCAGGGGGAGGGGGGGGGGGGTCCAGTGTGTGGAGTGTGTATAATTAATATGTTTATTTAGTGTAGGATCTTTCACAGAAATACGTACTTCACAAGAAAGAACAAAAGTTAAAATTAGGACCACAATAACAACATGA
>NW_011334773.1:639291-644684 GCF_000735185.1 Notothenia coriiceps
CACACACACACACACACACACACACACACACACACACAATCTAGTTTAGCAACTTAATTAGCTAAATGAAAAGACAAGTCAGCAAAAATGACACAACCAGCTGTGTGTTAGCCCGTTAGCTGTTAGCCACACACACACCATGCAAAACAAGGCAAAGGAAGTGAGGGTTTAAAACATCAAATAAAAAGGTTTTACAAAACGTGTAAATCTTCCAAACCTACGGTGGCCTACAGGATCAAACGAGCGACAAACGAGGCTGAAGACTTTTATTTTTGCCGCTGCTATTAATTGAACTATCTCACACTGCGCTGTAACTTTCATTTTACTCCGTTTATTTTATTATCTTTGGTTTTTAATGACTGTTTTTAAATGCCATTTTCTTAACATCTTTCATTTTTGTAAAGCACTTTGATACTTAGCCTTGTTTTGAAGGTGCTTTATGAATAAACTTGCTTTACGACGGCCCAACACATGAGGAGAAACAGAAACACACTAAGAGGTGACGTTCAAATGATGATGTAGTTTAAAATAAATATCAACAAAAACCCGTATATTCTGCAGCATCATGGAGTATATTTTTAATAATTAGAAATATTGCATAAAACCCAGTTTTGCCCAAAGCATGACGTGGCTACTTCCTCTAATCCGCTGAGTCATGGATTCAATTCACGGGTGAAGATATTAAAATAAGTGATAAAAAAATAATCAAATGAGAAGTGGGTCACCAGCTGCCGACTCGTTACCGCGGAGATGTTGTATTATTGTTATTTTAATATAAGATAAGGGGGAAATGAAAATTGAATTTATTTTTTTATATCCTCTTTAATCTTTATTACAGGCAAACAGAGAGACGATCTCTGTCTGCTGCTGAAAGCTTCCTGCAGCACACACACACACACACACACACACACACACACACACACACACACACACACACACACACACACACACACACACACACACACACACACACACACACACACACACACACACACACACACACACACACACACACACGCACACACACACACACACACACACACACACACACACATACACACACACACACACACACACACAGACACACACACACACGGGAGGCTNGACATCTATACGCTAAATATTTAAACCCCTCTCTTTAAATAGCTTCACACATTGTTCGGTAATAGATTATTTAACAACACATTGACCTCATTAAAACGCCCATTAAAGAGCAGTGTGTGTTCAATTAACCATGGGGCACACACACACGCACACACATACACACACACACACACTGACACACACACACACACACACACACACACACACACACACACACACACACACACAGACACACACTGACACACACACACACGGGAGGCTCTCGCTGCATGCTATATATGACCTAATGCTTGTGTTGGTGGTAATCAGTTGTGGTAGAAGTACGTAATTGAGTAAAAGTAGAAGTACTCAGGTCTTGAGTTAAAGTAGAAGTACTCAGGTCTTGAGTTAAAGTAGAAGTACTCAGTAATGTAACATGGAAATACTCAAGTAAAGTACAAGTACCTCAGAAGTGTACCTAAGTACAGTATCTGAGCACTTACTTCTCACCTCTGTTGATAATTCTTCTGTACTGTTGCTGAATTCAGAAGCAGGATATTTGCTCGTATTGGAGAGTTTTGAATGTAGGACACTGTTATATAATACATCTCTCACTTCCAATCAGTCCGAGCGTTTTTCGGACGCTTTAATGTGTCACTCGGGGGGATTTTCATTTCCCACGGTTGTCATAAAACGCTGCCTTGCAAACACTGTGTTTGTCTCCACACACACATTTATACACACACACACACACACACACACACACACACACACACACACACACACACACACACACACACACACACACACACACACACACAGAGGAAACTCTTCAATATGTCCGCGGAGTATATTTGCCGTTTCTTTCCCTCGTCAGCGCTTGAAGCCTCGCTGTAATGAGGCTGCCGGTCACACATTCTGGGATTAAACCGAGAAGCTTCAACACTACACAAGACTTCTCAGAAAGTACTTCGAGAGCGACACTCTGAAACTTCCTGCCTGCAGGCAGATGTTCTGTAAGTGGAGAAAGAAGCGAAACGTCAACTGGAGTTCTACGAGTGCAGAAACACAACTTTGCTTCCTAGCCTCCTGGACTTTAACGTCTGAGACTCCGCCCCACTTTACTCAGTGCTAACAGTTGTCAAACATTTGAGAACACTAGTTTGGGTTTTGGACAGTTGGAAGAATAAAACACACAACTTTAAAACATATTACTAATCTCTAATTTCCTTCTCAAAATATTGTCTTTTTCTCAGAATTTCCACTTTTTCTCAGAAATATTTTCAGATTTTGAATTTATCTTAAAATTCGTATTTTTCTCAGAATTCTCACTTACTCATTTTTTCTGAGAACTTTGACTTTTTTTCTGAATTTGTCTCTGAATTTTGACTTTTCTGATGTTTTCTCAGAACTTTTACTTTTTGTACTTTTTCTCAGAACTTTTACTTTTTCTCAAAATGTTGACTATTTTTTATTCTCACTTTTCAGATTTCTCCTTGTGATTTTCACTCCAAAATTCTTATTTTTCTAACTTTTTCTCAGTCTTCTGGCATAATTCATGACACATTTCTGACTTCCAATAAAGCTGATCCTTTTAAACCTTTTGCATTCACACAAGTATCTACACTCGATGTTGTGTACGTTTCTTCTGCACCTACGTGTGGAAACTCTTCTTGTGAATGAGAAGCTTCTCGATGAGAAAAAACCAACCAGATTGACCAGAAACCTAATCTTGGTTTTACTCACACTTTCTGCTGAGATGCTTTCTTTTCTCATGTGTTGGCGAGTCTCGGTGCTGTATCAATGAAAGCTGTTTACCTGAAGAATATCATGGTGTGTTTTCTAAAGCAGTCACTTACAGTCAGGCTGGTGAAGCGGATGTTATTTCCCAAACAAGTGGCATTCATCCCAAAGCGTCAGCGGGGGGATTTCCTTTCAGTTAGGAGAAGCAGCAGAGGAAACGTTACGCCTGTCAGCAGCAGATGTACCATTAAAATGAAGCAAATGCCGGTTTCATTTCCACAAAGCTGAACTCATGTTCTGCGATGAACGAAGGAAGCACTGCCAGAGTCTCACGGTCGGGATTAAAAGCAATAAAGCGGCATAACAGCTTCATCTGGATGCTTTTGGGTGAGGAAAACGGAATTACAAAGACATAAGGGAAAACAGAAGCTAGGAGAATTAGCCTCTCACCTCTTCTTCATCCTTATCATCGGCTGAAGAAGCGCCGACATCTGTAAAGAAACAGAGATTTCAAAGATGAATTAGTGCTCTTATGGTGCATTTCCACCATGGCGCGGAGCGCGGTTTAAGCGTGCCGTGTCGTGCCGGGCCCGTTTTTGGTTGCGTTTCCACTAGGCCTTGCTCCGGCCCGGGGCTACTTTTTCACCTTTTTACTGGGCCGACAAAATCATGGTTCTGTCAGGGCAACAACCGGGCTGCGTCGGGCTGAGTATGCTAAACTAGTGAGAGAATCGCTGGCAAGGGGGCTACAACTAACAAGATGAACAGATTTGACCGTGATTTAATTGTAAGACACGTTTCTAAATGATGCCGAAGTAACAACATACTGATACCGGTTAGTAAAAACCATGAATTAATGCTTTGACAAGTCTGCAGACGAAAAACCTTTTAAAATGCGTGTTTTCTGAATGGAGAATTTTTGTGTAATTAATTAATCTTAATTAACGCGTTAAAGTCCCGGCCCTACAAATAACATTATTCAACAAAAATAACATTATTCAACAAAAATAATTCAATAACGTGCTTTAACCACTAGGCGGTGCACACA
Organism: Notothenia coriiceps; assembly: GCF_000735185.1. NCBI lineage: Eukaryota > Metazoa > Chordata > Actinopteri > Perciformes > Nototheniidae > Notothenia > Notothenia coriiceps. The sequence goes on from NW_011334773.1 coordinate 643,166, forward strand.
AGGTACACACAGCATCCTAATAATAACTTTATATTATTAGTGTAGTACACTTATATATGTATAACATCTGAAGATATTTAGTTTTATTCATGTTTTTACATAATTTTACAGGATATTGCGATACTATTTCTCATGTTTTACTTCTACACATTAATATCTGATTTGTAAAACATCACAGAAAGGCATATCCGTCATTTAGCTATTGAAATTGTGATTCCATAGATGTGTCTCCCATCACCCAAATCCCCTGACTATTCTCTCAACTCAGTATTTACATTCTGATATTCAAAGAAAATCAGTAATACCTTTAAAACTACAAGTCCTTTTCTATCAGCTGTGCACCGTTATGGTGTAAATACAGCCTATCTACCGATTGGATCAAATATAAAAATCAGCCGAATTAGTGTTGATACTGCAAGAAGAGGTATTTTGTCAAAAGAAATGTAAGATGTTGTTTAATTGTTGATATATTTATGATCCACGTCACATATTCAGTTTTGGCGGCAGTTATTCAAGTTTGTTCAGAAGTCTTCTGATCAGGGCTCTATAAATAAATATCTACGGCAGATATGTAATATTTAATGCAGCCGAACGGTGTATTAGAATGCCGTTATGTGATGACTTCCAAAGAGAAAAGCAAGAACACTCGGAATAAAGTATTATTTTAAAAAAATGTTTTCGGATATCATATCGCATTAACATCATATCCCAACATGCATTGCGGCTAAAACATCCAATCAATGAGCTTCAAGCTGAGGATCTTCGGTAGTCTGTTCAGTGGGTTTGTGGTGTGTATATCGCTCGAAATATCCCTTATAGGCCTACGTCTGTTTCCGGTGACTCTATTTACGGCTAAAAAGCATGCTAAAAAGCCCAAGATTATAGAATTAAACGAATAAATAAAAACAAGGATAATTGTGTGTTATTGTTGAGTAAATAACAGTGTGTTATTTAGAAAAGAATAAAAGATTAGAAGGAAAAAAAGATTTAAAAAAATACAGATTTCAGTATTTTGAGGCTCTAAGCCCAATTTCGGCAAAAAAAAAGTCTGACATTTTACGATTTAAAATAAAAACAAATAAATAAAAAGATAAAACACTGGCATGTAATTTACGTTAGAATAAATAGAATGGTTTTGAATAATAGATGAGAGTAAAATCTACCTCACTTTACAGCCCCGCCCACTTTTGGGGAAACCAACGCTGTCATTTGAACGGCGATCAAGCTAAGCCACAGAGATCTTCTGTTACTGTCCTTTCTTCTTAAAGGAAGTAAAGAAACACGTAACTCTGGATTTGTTTTAATGTTTGAGGTGCAATAAACGACACAGCAGCTTTTTTGGCATGTTCAAACTATTATTTTCTGCCTCGCTCATGACAGTAACAGCTGGCGAAATTACAGCCTCGCCTACTGATTTTAATTTAACCATATATCGAGCCTGATTCTCGATTTCAAATGTGTGCTCTAAAATGATATGCAACAGAGGCAAGACTCCAGACCAGAGAGTTGCATGGAATAA
>NW_011334773.1:644750-664278 GCF_000735185.1 Notothenia coriiceps
GCAGACACAGTGCACTAGAAGCGTGTAGAAGAGACGTCTTTTTTTTTTGGTACCCGGCTTGAAGCAAAGAATTAGAGCCACATTGTTACGGATAAAATTTCAATCAAGACCGGTACATTTTACGCAAAACTACGTATAACTACCGCGCTCTTATTACTCACCAATAGTCGTAATACACACGTCACCTACATGGTACTAGAAATCAAACCGAATAATAATTACTTTTCGCTGGAAACTGAAGTCTCTTTAACACAGATATGTTGCAAAAGTAACGATGGTTCCACCAACGATTCCCTGCGACGATAGGCTATAATAAACGACAAATGAGAACACATTTTTACCACCAATAGAGAATAACGAATTGATAGGACGGGAAGGGCAGTTTACAGACCAGGTGTTCGGCGTGTTGCCTAATCAATTGTTTTAGGGTTAACCGTATCACACCACGGCTCTTCTACCTTCAGGCTCCCGCCCCATAGTTTCCATTGTCGATCTGACAATAAGTCGATAAGAGTTTTTTTTGTTGTCTGTGCTGCCTCTGCCTTCAGGAGAGTATTTTCAGGCACGTCTTGTTGATGGATTGCGGTATGCTGCACCCACTTATGTACAGGTTAGTGGTGTATGTATGCAGCTAAAGGGGGACACGTGTTAATAGTTAAATGAGTTGTATTGTGTATTAATAGGAAACACAATATAAATAAACCAACTAATTAGTTTGTGTTCAACCCTCAGGCAGTCCTGGTTCCCAGCCTCGTGAGTTAAACGGAAATGTCTTATAATTTGTGGGCTTCATTCATTAAGAGAGGCGAAAGCGAACCGTTTGGGGGCCTATCAGGAGTTCGAGACACAACCTCTCACACGGGCTACCAATCGGCTCGCGCGCTTGTCGTGAACTTACCCTACTTTGGTGCCCGTCTGCCAGGTTGTTTTTGAGGCTAAACTTGCCCAGTGGACGGCGAGGGGGGAGGTAACCTCGCCCGGCAGGGGTCTTGATGTGTACGACCGTAACACAAAGTCGTTGTACGAGATTAGTCGACCGTGCAGAGATTGACCCTCAACATCAAAATTTTCTGCAAAGTATAAGGTATTCTTCTTAAACGGTCATAATTATTGACACTAGTAGGTACCTCCAAATCCCCTATCAGTTTGTGAGTTTTAAATTTGTATTAATTATTTACCCACTTTTTCGACCAGGGTATTACCGTCGTAATTATTTGGCAGTGTACGGTCGATTCCATCTTCTCGAAATAATTGCGCCGAATTACACACTGGAGGACCAACAGTAACTATTCCGGACTTTGTACGTGAACAGTTCAAGTCTCCGTATGGTACAAACGTTTATACCGTCCATGGGTAGCTAGTAGAATTCTATTCTATATTGAATAACTAGGGTTCACCCTTTGTCAAAACGCTTGGTAGTCGTTACACATATGTAACACATTTATACGTCACAACAATAAACATAGTAATCATATTTAGTGTGGTTTAGACACAAAGTATAATTATTAAGACACCAGATAATAACTACAGTTATGGACTGTTCCGGCTTCTACTCTTTTTGAGCCCAGCTTCCAAGGAGTTGTCACGTTGTGTTGCCTGTAGGATAGTTATAAACACATATGGAGGTGGTAATTTTGACAGTTTAGACGTGTAAAAATATGATAGATTGATAGATGTATGTAGCAATATATTTTCATATCTATGTATACATACTTATAATCAATTATTCAACGAAGTTGTATTCAATCTGTAACGGACCTCCATATGTGTTTCAAAAGTTAAGTAACGTATTGATTGGCAACACATATACAGTTATTGGAATCTTTAGAATTTAGGAACTTTCCCTAAGTTTTTATCAGTAATATAGTCAGAAATTAATTGATAATCATCTCTTATTGCTCATACTTATATGAAATATCCCTAGAGATACATTTGGATTATTATTTTTACTTTAAGGGTTTATTGTACGAATATTGGTGGTCCAAGGGGAAATCATAGTCCTCACGTGCCAAATTTACCCATTTATGTCGGATAGATGGTTTAACATAGTTTATATTTTTCACTGCGGCTTAATCACAACTATTGACAATCTCTAATACACACACTTTTATTTACATTCTCACAAATTAACGACTATATAAATAGTATCTGAACTAACTTTTCTGAAGATTGTTGTACTCTTGACTTTGGCACTGCACTTTAGTATTTATCGGGTTGACCGGGTACCAGAGGACCTGGAGTACACCACATCCAGAGAAACAACAAAGCCGTTGACTAGACGTTTACAGTGTAAAGAGTACTTAGCAAAAATGCAAGTAAGTAGGCCGGTCTTCTGGGTAAGAGACCGTGCGGAGGTGTGGTCCACTCTCCTACCTGGCCGCCCACTACAGGAAAAATAGGGAAACCCATCACTTATACCCTACTGTCGAGAGAGTGGGAGACTTCTGACTACAGTAGGACATATGGTCAAGGAGGTACCTTATTCATCATCACCAGTATTATAGTGCAAACCAGAAGAATACAAATGCCGGTAGGGAAGACTTACCCAACCGATTCAAGACTCGCAAAACCAGGGACACATCCGTGTCGTCTAACACGATCAGGAGAGAGTTCTCTATCCCGTTCTCCGGTGGGTATAACTGGCAGCGTTAGGTGAAAGGTGACAAGGACGTCTACTCGAGGACATTCATTTCACGAATGAGTTACATGCCGGCGGTTCATTGTTCACAGATGCTGGACCCTGTATTTAGTGTAGTTTTGTATAGCGACTTCAGCTCGTTGTAATGCACCTTCAGAGAAACCACGTGCTTGTCAGCCGGAAGACTGTTACAAGGTTGGCCGATCCAGTGCGACATGACAGGTGAAAGGGCCGGTATAACATTAACTACGAAAAAGGGTTACGGTACTGTTATCGTATTTGGTAAGAAAAGATAAACCACCGTATCGGGGAAAGCACACAGTCACGAACGGAGGGCTTACGATGTCGCAAAGGGGAAAACTCAGTCACGACGGAGGGTCGGGGGCAAGACGTCGTAGTGTGACGTTCCAGTCAAGGAGAACAAACCCAGTATTTCATTTGAGTCATTGACCAGCAAAAACTTGATATAACAGGAACTCGGACGACTTCGAAGAAGCACGTAAAGAAGGTAAGCGGTTGTATAAAAGTAAAAGGAACACCACTCGACAGAGTGTTGGTGTCAGTACGATGTCCCAACAAAACATCTTAAATCTCTCTATTAAAAGTACCGGTAGTAGAGACATGTGGGAACGTAATGAATGGTGAAAAAAAACTTAGGGATCTTACAATTTCAGAGGCGTTTTTGTAGAAATACTACGTCCTACGTTGTGGACCAACGTAGTTATTACACGTTTTTTTGTGAGACTGGGTTGCAACCACCTGGCTGTCGCTAGGGTTATTTAAATTCCGAAACATATATTCTGATTATTCACCCATCTGGTGTATCAAATGTATCTATGGGCGAGGTCTTGATTTCAATTTTAGTTTCCAAATTACTGAGGTTTTGGATTGCACTTTACCGAAATGTCAGTGTGCAAAACACAGACATTTTTCATGTGCAGATGCTGAGTCAAAAAAAAAAGCAAAACACTAAAGAATACTGTCGTTTAAGAACCTCACTCTTGTTTCCTGTCACGCATGCAATGAGATTTGAAAAAGGAAAGAAAAACATTTGAAAGAAAGTGCTTAGTCATGAAACAAAATCCAATATAAATGATCAATTAAACAATTAATACCTCCTCTCTCTAAAACGTTAAAAACGTTTAACTATTACAACGTTGGTTGCAGAGGCTGAGCTTATATAAGCTTGTGCTCTGCAGTGGAAAGACACTCTTTCACACGCTTTCTGTTCAGGACCAAACAGTAACAGGGTCATTCCTCACTGCTGGATCCCTGTGTGCACCCCATCCACAGTCCCTTTGGCATGTTGCCCAGCTGTCTCCCGTGTTGATGCGCACAGTCAGCCTTCATTCAGCACATATCATGCACTATGACGCAAAAGCAACATTCAAAAAACTCCATGTGCACGAATGCAAACCTGCTGAGCTTCGGAGTGAAGGTGAATCTCCTACATGGAGGTGTCCTTCGTTGCCACAAGGGTGTGTTTAAATTGGGAGGGGCTGGTATTGTAGGTCAAAAAAACATCCTGGCTGGTCTGGTTAACAAATAACAATTGTTGTCTTGGCATTTCAATGAATATAGTTCTACATGAACTAGAACCCAACAACATACTTAGAAAGATATCACTAAAATGATGTACTCAAACTTGTTTTTCAATTAAAAAGACCAAAAAAACATTAATAGAATATCAGAAGGAAGAACAAAGTGAATACAGAAGTGTTGTTGTATCAATCTCAATGTGTGTTCCTGCGTCTCACACAGTCAGCATGGGAGAACGTTTTTAGGGTGGATTTGGACAGGAAGTTAGAAGATGCAAAATGTAGTCATTTTGATTTGTTTTTCAAGCTGGCTCCTAGCAGGGTATTATGTAAATGGACTGTTTCATTGATGGTATGGATAGCTTGTTATCTTTTTTGTAAATATGGGATGAAGATAGTTGATTGGCATACTGCATAGTTTAAAAGCATTTTAGTTGCAGGTATTCCAGAAATGTTTCCTCCTGACACCATAATAAAGGATGACATCTGGGAATAAAAGGGGTCATAGTTTTTTAATTTATTTGATCATATCTTTAAGATCTGTGTCGCCATTTTGGTCGTTTATGGACAATCAAGTGGTGTCTTATAGTGCCTATTGTTACAGAAAATGGCCTAAAGTATAGCCCAAGGGTTCTTTCACCCTTGTATTATTGTCACACACAGACACACACACACACACACACACACACGCACGCACGCACGCACGCACGCACACACACACACACACACACACACACACACACACACACACACACACACACACACACACACACACACACACACACACACACACACACACACACACACACATTAAAGCCTTAAGCCTACCTGGGGTATTTCAATTGTTTAGTAACCACTCTGAATGTGCTTTGCGGTTTGGCTCTTTAAGGCAAAGACTTTGCTAATGGGTCTTTTGTGTTGAAAAACTGTCCTGTACATTAGCAATTATGATGACTGTAAAGTCAGGAGGCAATTATAAGTAAAGGCTGCTGTGACCTGTGAATTGGTCTGCTGCACACAGTGCTGCTTGAAAAGTGAACTGAGAGCTCTTAGCTGTTCAACAAAGCCGGAAAGAATATGCTGGTTGGCGCTTCGCACATTAGTATTCAATGGTGCATCATGCTGGTGACTATGCAGTTGGTAAATTGTTTATGTCAACAGTTTCCTGGACTGACCGTTACTGACCTTTACAGTAAGCTGGGATCTCGTTCATGTTGTTGCTCTGCAGAAAAACTGCCCTGTGGTTCTGTCTCAGCTGATGGTCTGTGTTCATGAGGGTCAAGGAAACGGTGAAAATCCAATCCTGTTTAAAAGTGTGTTTGTTTGTTTCACCCCATATGTGGAACTTTGGAAACAATGACCTCTCCTGTGAAGTAGTCCAAACATTTTTGTCGCCTCTGTCTCTTCCTTTTGCTCTTCCTTTTTCGCTCACAGTCAGGCTGACATGCAGCGGGCACCCGCCCCAGAAAAACACAGCAGGTTTCACTGCTATGACTTTGTTCCTTGTTACTATTAATATCCTTCTTCAATCTCACACAATGCTCCCAGGTCTTTATAATAAATAGTTTACTCTACCTACGTTCTAGGAATTTCAGTGGCAAATGATCAGTTGTTTGATTCATTGATTATAACCAGAATCAACAGTTTGTTCACAGGTTTGTATAGAGATAAATTCATCTTTTTACTTTTTGGTTATTGGACTTATAGGGTTGAAGCCTCGAGGTTTTGCCTTTTGGCCGTCGTCATTTAGTATTTTTATAAACAGCTTTTTTGAACATTAAAGCATGAAACATAAGCATTAGAAACACAAAATACTTATTGGAATCTGAAAATTAGCATAAGCAAGATTTAACTTAAAAAACCTTGGCACGTTCCATTGTATAACATAGATTGACACCCGTAAGTTTCATTGTAATTTGGTTTCTTTCAAATCCATAAAACTAACCCAGGTGTCAAGACATCTGTTTTCGTTGTTTGTTTTTTTTTACTCAGATTTTATGGTTTCTTATTATCTTATTTCCATGTTAATCATCTTAGTTTAAAAACGCTAATATAAACAATGCTAACACGCTGAGGTTTAGCAGGTTCACTGTTTGCCACATTCACCATCTCAGCATATTAAGCATGCTAAGATTTGCTAATCAGTAACACAAATTACGGCTGAGACAGATGTTGATGTCATTAGTTTCAAGAAGAAGTTCAAACTTCAACTTTTAAGAAAGTCTTTCACCGTCGTCATATATTTCCATAATTTCTCTGTCAAAGCACATTAGGTCCTTTTCTTTACTCCCTGTACAGTGCTGAACTCATAAACACAGCAGCAGTTTGCCTGCAGTCAGCAGCATATGTTGCTTACTGCTATTGCGCGATGCTGTATTCTGTGAGAAAAGGGTTGAGGCTATTAAATGGGCGAGGGGAGAGTTTGCATATTTCATGTCCCAACACAAAGGCCCTGTAACGTACTTCTGTGCATAAGGAAATGGCAGGGATTTAGTTTGAAGCTATATACAGGGGAGGTGAAACAATTATGGGTGCTGTGGAATCTGGTGCATTATTGAAAAGCACATTAATTACAACAATTTAAACACAGGGGGGATTAAAGCAGCCATTACTGCTGACTTGAAGTTGAAATTATTAATGGGAGACATAGGGCTGTTTTAAATCATTGTGTCGACGCTGAGCAGAACAGTGTGCAGGATTGCGTGTGTGAATATGTTCGACCCTCCTAATGAGTTCAGAACAATTTGAGAGTTTTGCAGCAGCTGTCACACACTGTGGATCACCAATGGCATGTTTCAGCATCCCTCCCCTCTAACCCAAGCAAGTCCAACTGCTTTCTGCCAAATGAGTTTGGTTCGCAAGGCAGATGAAAGAGGAAGATAAAGAGGGAGAGGAAGAGGAGAGAGGAATCGAGGTATGGGAGAAGGAGGAGGGAGGGGGTTGCTGGGGCTCTGAGCTTCAGCTCTGTATTGGACGTTTGAACGAGAGGGGTTGGGTCTTTTTCCATCTCTCTTACCACCTCCACTGAGAAGCAGAGAGTGAGCAGCACACAAACAGCTGCCCCCCCCCCCACACACAGCTAGAGGCAAAAAGAACCATGCCAGGACACGGGACGGACCCACACATTGCTTCCAGGACCGTGAGGAGCCAGCAGGATGAGGACGGCAGCAAAGAGTGAAGACATCGGAGCGGGACAGGCTAAAGGGAAGGGGATGAAGACGGAGAGACAGAGTCACACAGACTGAGCTGCAGTTTCCCCACCTGTCAAAGAAGTTTGAATGAGTGCATGCTCTCATGGCGGGACCGACCCCACAGGAGCCCTTAAAGGTGATTATTACAACACTGCATCCCTCTAATTTGTGACATTATTCTCACCTTGTCGTTTGGGGGCATTTTAGTGCATGTTTGCCTGAGGCTTTTCTTGTTAGCTTCCATTACCTTATTCAATTATTCATTTGTTCTTCAATCATTCAGTTAAAACACACATGTCTATAATGAACACAGTTAGGGCTGCAAGGAATGATTTCTTTATAAATTAATTTTGTTATTATTTCTTTGATTAATGGTCTGTAAAATGTCAGAAAATGGTTTGTCGCAAATTTGCATGAAGCTCTCTTCAGATTAATCAAAGATAAATAATCAATGTACAATGATGTAAAATAGAGAAATGTTGCTTGATAAATGACTTAGTTTATTCTATTGATTATTCAAATTGTGGCCAATTAACTAATCCTAACGCTATGAAATGACAGGGAAAAATTTGCTGTCCCAATATCGCAGAGCCCAAGGGGTTGCCTCAAATTTGCTTATAATGTCCAAACAATGTTACAAAACCAAAAAAGAAGAAAATGCACACATTTTGGAAGGTGAAACTGGCAATTCACTTAATGATTTAATCTATAAAAAGCCAGAAGATATTGAACAGAAATTACCTCCCTATTTCTAAACAATGGTTCAAAACCAAAAAAAACATTTGAGGTGCTGAAATCTGCTGATATTTGCTTTTCTGCTTGATAAATGATTGTTCACACTGAGTGTGAACAATGAGTCATCAGTCGAACCTATGTAAAATGTCAGATAAAAAAAAAGCCCAAGGGGGCATTCTCAAATTCCTTGTTTTGTCCAAACATTGTTGCTAAACCCAGACATTATCACAAAATAAACCTTAACAAATAGGAAATGTACACATTTGATTGTGGCTTGATTGATAACAATTTTAAAAATGTTGCCAATTGACAAACTAATAATTGAATAATAGAAAACCAAGTCGGCTCTTAACTCAAAGCCAGCTATTTAGGGTTATTTTAACCTCTCTGATAACAGCTGGGATAACCCATTGTTGGTGTTTTTTGTAGTGAGTGAATTATTGTAACTCATTGCATCAGCTGTAAGTAGACGGACCTGTCTCACTCCGTCAGTCTCGTTCTGTATCATGAGGCTTTACCTCCCAGCAGCCGTGTGCACATCCACAAGTCAAACACGGTCCTTGACTCCTCTAAATGTTATGAAGAGCTCATGGTCACAGTGGACAGCAGAGGGAATATGAGGTGCATCCAGCTGACATCAGTCTGTCCGCATCATTGCCACAGTGTGGACAAAAGTAGGAAATTAAGTTGACAAACATCCTCTGACCCCTATCTTCTCCCTGAATTGCTGCTGAATTGTGTTTTTCTTTTGTGTCATAATCAGATTTTATAGAAAAGTAGTAGCTGGGGAGTCATCTTTCTTTAAAAGACTATCGCTTACACTACCAAAGTTGTTCGTTTGATTGATCGAAAACAACAAAAGAGAATATGTAATGTGCTGAGATGACAGCCCGCGAAACCGACACCGCAAATGACAGGCTAAAAATCTGTTGTAGTAAGCAAAACAGAAGTGCCTTACTGCACTTTTAAAACAGTGGAAATGAAGACTCCTCGGGCTGGATCAGGGCAATAAGGTCTGCTGCCTCATAACCCCACGACTGTCAATCCTACCTTATTAAAATCAGTATATACCATACACTTCCACACATACATGAACACTAATATAGCCTTTAATATTGCTTGTCATAAATGTTACATAAAGTGTATCCCTGCTGGCACTGAGGTAATAAAATCCCCTTTAGCTGGGGATTCGCTTCAACAGCAAAGCAGGCAGTATAAAGAAAAGCCTTTTTAAAAATATTCCTTATATTTGGGATTTGGTGTGTATCAATTTGCCTTCAGCTGAAGAGCGCTCCACTTCACTTGTCCTCTGCCCCATGGCATAAAGTGAGATTTGTGAAGCTTGGGGCGGTTTTGCTCCAGAGCTTAGAAATTCCTCTGCAGCCTCGCTGTCAAATCAAGAGTTTCTTCACTCTGAAGAAGACATGTAGTTGTTGTTGTATTGATTGTGAATCCGAGCCTCTGATCAATGATATTGAATGAGGACATTAGCATTTAATGGCGGATCATTAGCCTTTTGTACACCACCCCAAAAAAAAACTGCCACGTCAATGTCTTCACTGCTGGTTGTTAACCTGCTGTATAATAATTGAGAGTAAGAGTTGAGATCAGCAGAAATGAAATAAAGGGACAGTATAACATAAATTAAAACAAAAAATGGGTAACACTTTAAGGTACACAAATTCGCCATCAATTAGTTGTTAATTAACATGCATATTAGCAGTATATTGGCCCTTTATTAGCCATTATAAAACACTTATTAATGCCTTATTCTACATGACCGTATTCTACAAGTAATAGGCCATTAGTTGAGAGTTTTTCCTCAATAACCCTCTAATTAGTGCTTATTTATTGCAAGGCAAGTTTATTTATTTATAGGCAAGGCAAGGCAAGGCAATTGCAAGTAAGGAAGTTGTTGTACAAGAGTTTTGTTCTTAATATGCGCTGCTCAATTTGGGCCTAATAAGGTACCACCACAAGAATAGTAATTCTCCCATAATAACACTTAACAAATATGATCTATTCTTATGTAACAACACATGAAAATGTGAACAAAAAGTGTTAATTGTGTCTAAATAACTCAAAATTAAGTATTTCTATCTAAGAATATGTTTTGGGGTATTGACAGTTCAGCTACCAATAGCAAGGTGATATTGACCTGTTTGTTTCATATTTGCACATTTATATTTTTATAAAATTTGTACTGAAGGTTAGACAGGAAACCAGGTACAGGAAGTAGGAGAAAGTGAACTTCAACTGAATAGCATGGCAGTAGACTACTACTAATTTTCCCTATGCAACCTGAATAGTAAAAGGGTCAAGTCCGTCAGAAAGCAATGACTGTAAGTGTAAGCCTTACACTTACACTGTAAGGATTAGTAACATGTATTGTGTTTATGTGATGACATTTGGAGATGTTTAAACTCGATGAGAAAATGTGTTAGCATTCACGCTAGCGTTAGCATACACGCTAGCGTTAGCCATACTAGCCTTTATACATGCGTATTGCGCAGCTAGCATTAGCGATATTTACCTTGTTTACACTTAGCGGTCCTATGTGTTAATCTGTGTATGTTACACTTGCATGTATGAGATCATTAAGTGTCTTGTAACTTATTTTTTATAGTTTCACTCCGTTTGAATGTCAGTGGGACTGCAATAAGTCAATAGGGGCAGTGGCTCTCATTCTAGCTCTCAAAAGAGTTTGGCTGGCTGTTTAATCTATGTTCACACTGAGAACAGTACAATAGAGGAGAGAACAGTAACCTGATTGGTGCAGGGGCGGCGCCAGGGGGAGCTAGGGGGTGCTGAAGCACCCCCCAAGGATTGCCAAGCCACCCCAAGAAATATGTGTGTTTTATTTTAGATTTTTAACAAAATGTTTTAATTAAATTAAATAGAAAAATTATTGATTACATCAATGCAAATGTGAAAACAAACAAATGTTTGACCAAAAACATAAAGCCAAACACAGGTGATTAGGCCAATGGCCAGGCGCGCGAGTTAGATTTTTGACCTACCCATTAGGCTAAATTACTTTGTGACACTCTTAGGACCTTCTGTTTAGCCAAATTATTTGCTAACAGCAAAGTGACAAATGATCGTTTTTTAGTTCCTTAAACGTCACGTGGTGGACACTCAATCAAAACCACCTGAAAGCGAGAGGGATTCTGCACATAATAGATCTCGTAGTACAATACTTACTTTCTGCTCATCTGTGTTTCCTTCAAAGCTCTGCTCTGTGTGTGTGTGGCACCAAGCCATTTTGTGTGCGTGCGCGAGCACCGGTGGGTCTCTACCGGAGATCGTTGTGGTTAGCATCTGGTGCAGCTAGCAAGCTAACGATATAAGGAGCTTTTTCAACCAACAAAAGTGGAGGGAGAAATCTCTCTGTCAGACTGAGGAGTCTCAAATAACCTCAGCTCAGGTGAAGTAAAAGGACTCTGTGTTAGATAGTTACTTTGTGTAGTTACCTCAGTGGTCCTCCAACGTTTTGTTTTAATGGAGAGTGATTTTGTAAAATATCTATAAGAAAATAGTAAAATCGTTTACAGTTCCTCTGTTCTATGTATGTTGNGTTCAGGAAAGTGGGTATAGAGTAGACATGTAGAACTAGATAAGCTTATGATAAGCCAGCCTTGTCTACTTATTAAGGAAAAGTGGGAGGTTATTTTTAATGAACATTAGCTTCTCTGCTTTATCAGCCATAAGTCTGTTCCTCTTCTCATCAAGCACATGAGAGGCAGCGCTGAACAGTCTCTCGCTGTCAGTGCTTGTGATTTGATCTTACTCCGCATATTTGTCCGGGTGTTTTGATTTCAAGTGGTGGAGTAATCCCGAAGTGGTGAAAGTCTTTGCGGTTACACCCCCTCGAGAAATGTCAGCTGAACACGTTTTACAAATCGCAATCCGCGCCTCTTTCTCTGATATTTTTAAATATCTCCAAGCGCCAGACATGTTGGCTGTGAGCCAGCCGCGAGCATGGTCGCGCGCAGTGCTTGTCGCCGCGTTTTGATTACGTCATCACAACAACACGTTAGCTTACCAACGTAACCCTGTTCCCTGACATTCGGTGATATTTTTTCGGTGCTACAACCCTTTCGGCCGAAAGCCGAAAGAGCCTTTTTAACCATTTTCGGCCGATAATTTTCGGCGGCCGAATATTCGGTGCATCCCTACTATATATCTCTCATTGAATAACTGAGAATGAAACTTGTGACCAACAAGACAAGATTTACAATCTGACATTTTTTCGATGTGTTTGAATTGCATTGCTTTTGGACACTTTGTATGCATCTTTAAACAAACTGCATTATTTCCAAGATAACTTCTGGGCCAATCGGATTAAGATAACCTGGAATCGATCCATCATTCCCTTTTCCAATCACAACACACCCTGACAGGTGCATGTACACGATACAGAAATGCAGAGAAGCAGTCACTTCTTGTTTCTCTCATGTAGTTTGACATTGAGAAATACATGATGCTCCTGCAGAGTAGGATATGTTTTATAGTTTCCATCTGTCCCTGAAGGAAGGAGAACAACATGCTAAGAGGAGTGTGTGCGTCATGTTTGACGCAGGAAGGACTACAGGGAGGAGATGTGCAGGAAAACGACATTAACTGATAAAAACACATTTCCCCCTGCAGCTGCACACATCAAGGAGGACTCATATATGTGTGGTGCTACTCTAGAGTGTACTTAAGTAGAATTGTGAATATATTTGACTATAGTTATTTGCTTGAATCACTTAACCCTTGAGTCACCAGCAGAACATTTAACATGCACGTCAATGGGCGAGGCATCTGAGTTTTTTTCACTTAAAGACACGTTTGGGCCGGATCTCTAAGTGGATTTGATTTGATGAAGCCGTCGAGACAACGCTGAATAATTTAGCTGGAATCATCTCAAATCATGTGAAAAGAGTGCATGTTGCTATGGGATACAGAGCAAGCTAAAGAGGATATTTCAAACCCCCTACGCTCTAAGTGATGATGTCACTGAACATTCTGTCACACACTCTAAATTCAATCTTTGATTTTCAGAAAACCGTTCCATCCATCAAAAAACCCTTTTAGACTAAAACAGCTGAGAGTCTGGAGAGCTGATTAAACTGTACATCTCTTTTCTACGTTAATGTACGGCGATTCTGTAAGACCGCAAAGTTGTATGATCTTCTGCTCTTCTGCTCACGTCGATTTCTCCTTCATTCCTATGGGAGTGAGCGGCACGCGTTTAGCTGGAAGATGGAGAATGTGATAAGGAAGATTAAATTATGTGTGGCCTGACAGTCACACACAACTACTAACTAACTAACTCACGAACTGACTGACTGACTGACTGACTGACTGACAAACAAACAAACTTACTAACTAACTAACTAACTAACTTACTAACTAACGTACTTACTAACCAACTCACTTACTAAGTAACTTACTTAATTAATCTACTTACTAACTAACTAACTAACTAAGTAACTTACTTAATTAATCTACTTACTAACTAACAAACTAACTAACTAACTTACTTACTAACTAACAAACTTACTAACTAACTAACGTACTTACTAACCAACTCACTTACTAAGTAACTTACTTAATTAATGTACTTAGTAACTAACAAACTAACTAACTTACTTACTAACTAACAAACTAACTAACTAACCAACCTACTTACCAACTAACTAACAAACTAACTAACTAACTTACTTACTAACTAACAAACTTACTAACTAACTAACTAACGTACTTACTAACCAACTCACTTACTAAGTAACTTACTTAATTAATGTACTTACTAACTAACAAACTAACTAACTTACTTACTAACTAACTAACTAACTAACTAACTAACTAACCAACCTACTTACCAACTAACTAACTTACTAACTAACGTACTTACTAACCAGCTCACTTACTAAGTAACTTACTTAATTAATGTACTTACCAACTAACAAACTAACAAACAAACAAACTAACAAACAAATTAACTATCTAACCAACTTACTTACCAACTAAATAACTAACGTACTTACTAACCAACTCACTTACTAAGTAACTTACTTAATTAATGTACTTACTAACAAACAAACTAACTAACAAACTAACCAAATTACTTACTAACTTATTTACGTACTTACTAAGTAACCAACAAACTAACTAACTAACTAACAAGCGGCCCGTGCTGCAAGTTAGCATGTTAGCATGCTAAAGGTATCATGCCATGGAGCTAAATGCTAACGTGATTGTCCTAAGATGAAACAATGCAAAGTGTTCTCCGATTAGGGAATCTGCCTCTCTGTTCAATGGATCCAACAGATGTCTCCTCTGTTGTGCTGTAATCTAGTTAATGAGGCTCTGGTGTTTTAATCTTGTTGCTTCAAGTTTAACTTCTAAAGAGAGGGCTGGGAGGAGGATATTCCCTCTGCTTAAAACTTAATCTTTAAATCATTTTAATGAGAGTTTTCTGTCCTGTATCTTTTCATCAGATCCCAGCACGGCTTTGAATATCGTCTGAAAAACAATAGCAGCAGGGAGTCCGGTTTGGGTCATCTCTGACCTCCTGAAAACAGAGACGAGGACGAATAAAACGAGTTTCCGCCTCGAGAAACACTTTGAAAAAGGAACTTTGCTTCCTCTCTGACACTTTAGGAGTTATTAGGTGTGTGATTTCAGAGGCCAAAGTCTCTCTCACTGCCCAGCAGGACAAGAAACACAACGATCCAAGGAGAGAATCCCAATTACACAGGATTTGTATTTAAAATGTGTCAAAGACTTTAAGCAGGGTTAAAGCTTGCCAATGGCTTCTCCTATGACACCAAATGTGGTTCTAACAATCAGTTTTGTACGCAAGACAAACTAAAAGTGGTCCAAGAGTAATATTATGCTGCTACCTCTGGCTCTTTACCAGCCTGTAACAATGTACATGTTCCCCTTGTGGGGCGCATTAAGGTATTCTGATGCTGATGCAATCTTCTATACCTGCGTTGGTACTGTGACAGTTGGGGTAAAGCCAAACTGGATTAAACAGGATTCTTAAGTATTGGAAGTACTTTTACTCATATCAAATCAGACGTAGGGAACAAAGGAGTCTGGGAACATTGGTTCAAAACTTTAACACTTGGACCGCTTTAATGTGTTCTCAAGGACACATCTTATGAGATGTATTTCATCTTTTATTCTCTCCCACTCTGAGGGAATAACCCAATGCTAATTCCATATGCAGGATGAGAGCATGAAAGTGGACTCAGGTACCATTGATTTCCCAGAGGGAGCATTAACATTTCATCCGTGTAACTGCGACGTTCCCACTGTGTCGCCAGCAAATGACGACCTTCCTCTGGTTTCCATCTGCAAACCCTTCCTCTGGTTTCCATCTGCTCGCCCTTCCTCTGGTTTCCATCTGCTCGCCCTTCCTCTCGTGGTCGGGTGATAACCCCTTCACCTCCTCCAGCATAATTTCTCGTCTTTCAATATTCACCACTTTCCTCATCACTGTCAATTCTCCTCGAAATCCGTCAATGTTCCTGTCATTCCCCCCCACCCCCTCCCTTATTACTGTCCTCTTGGATCCCCCGTGCTTCCCATTATTCCGTCTCTTCCCTCCATCATTACGTCGATGTTAACTCTCACTTCCATCCATGCATCGCTGCCTTTGCCAGGTAAATGCAAAGGCCGTGACACGTGAACATGACAGATGAACCCGTCTCCAGGCTGTCAGCTGAAAAGGTGCATACAGTATGTACGGTATGAGTATATATGCATTATGTTCTGTGTGTGTGTGTGTGTGTGTGTGTGTGTGTGTGTGTGTGTGTGTGTGTCTGTTTGACAGAATTACAGTTTGTCATTTGTGGAATTAACAGCATCGAGGCGGAAAGCTTCCTGAGGAAAAAGCAGAAGTGTGACTCACAGCTGATGTGTCGCTTAAACCTCAGTGTGTGTGTGTGTGTGTGTGTGTGTGTGTGTGTGTGTGTGTGTGTGTGTGTGTGTGTGTGTGTGTGTGTGTGTGTGTGTGTGTGTGTGTGTGTGTGTGTTTTTCACCAATTTTCTTACCAAGGGGATTTTAAGTCATTATTCTGCTTTTAGTGTTTCCTGTCCAAGGTCTTTGGTTTGTCAGTACGGACCAATTTCCTCTAAATCCTACAAAAGAATATATTTGTAGCTCACGGTTGCCGATAATTCCTCCAAAGTACTCAACAATGTGTATGCACTTCCTGTTCGTCCAAAAACCTGAACTAGCACACACAGTAACAATTTGTGTTAAGAATGTCACAAGGCTCAGGACCCAAACGCACAACACCAGAAACAGGTCAGATTAACAAGGTCTTTAAATTCAGGTCAAAACACAAAACGCTCACTTGGAGAATCAAAACTCTAAACAAAAACATCTATTATCAAAACTATACTTAACACGATCAAGGAATGACTGGTAGGCTTGACGAGACAAGACGAACTGGCTCCGGACAAAGGGAGACGCAGACTATATATGCACACTAGGTAAGGGGACACAGGTGGCAACAATTAAGGGAGGGGCTGACAATCACGCTGGAGGGAAAAACACACAAGGGCAGGAACGCTCTGAAACGAGAGGGAAAGGTTACTACAAACTAAAACAGGAAATCACAAGACAAAGCAAAAGACAAAAGGACTGAACTAAATCAATTAACTTAACACAAATGTCTCGACACCACAATTTGCAACTGCACTACTTTTTAATAGTTTTATTAATGTATTAACATCATCCCTGTGTTTTTTATATTGTAAACTGTATTTAAATGATGTGCGGGATGTGTGCATGTTGGTATGGATGTGTGAGCATATGTTTATGTGTTATGTTTATATAGATTTTTTAAATTGTGTTCTACCTGCGATGGCAATAAAGGAATTATATTCTATTCTAAAATCAATCAAATGTGTTTCTATTTTGGCATTAATAAATTGTTCATAATCTGATACGTAGATTCATAACATCCTGCGAGCTGTGGTGGAAATCAGGTGTTGGTAAAAAGAGAGTGCTTCCCTGGCTTCATCCTAATAAAACAATGTGAGCATCAAACACATTAATCTGGATTCACTCTCTGCAGGTATTTCTCTCGTTGGTTCCAAAGTGTTTTGGGTTCTTTGGATCCCGGTGTTCTTGCTTGCTAGTCCAGTTTGTATTTATGTATTTCGTTCCCTCTCTTTTGATCTGATCTGCTGCCGCTCTACTTGCTGACTAACCTGCATTAACCCGGAGGCTCTTTCACGGCTTCAGAGCAGCGGAGGGTAATATTGATGTGTTGGCATCAACTCCAAACATGAAAGACACTTTTCTCTAATCGCTGCCAAGCTGACTGTTCCTCCTTTCAGTCTTTCAGCTGAGATCTACAGCCCTCCATCTCCACATCGTGCTGAGTGTTTGTGAGAGCAGACTGTGGATTACATTAAAGCGTTTCCCTTCTTTAACCCTCAGGAGAAATACAGAAAAAGCTCTGAGATATTCCGGATCACGTCAAATGCATAATAAATACATGATTTATGTGATTAAAAAAAGATGGTTTCTGCTGTCCGGGG
Organism: Notothenia coriiceps; assembly: GCF_000735185.1. Classification (NCBI taxonomy): domain Eukaryota; kingdom Metazoa; phylum Chordata; class Actinopteri; order Perciformes; family Nototheniidae; genus Notothenia; species Notothenia coriiceps. The sequence goes on from NW_011334773.1 coordinate 662,405, forward strand.
GAAAGATGAAGCAGATCTCATCAGAAGGAGCCCAGAGTCCATAAAACAGCAAACCACCATTACCATATTTTGGAGGATTATAGTTTCAATTTTGTCTGAAAACCGAGATCCATTTGATCCAATTGCTCCTTGCGAACTTCAGCACAAACAAGCCATGAAATGGAAGTATATTTGAATGTTGCAACAGAAACTTGGTGGCGTTAAAAGCAGACAATATCAAAAGCTATCTGGGTTCATCCTCTGGGGAACATGATGCATCCAACTGCTGATCAAAGCTTGTTAACCAATACACAAATGTTATTGCGTTGAAACAAAAGTCAACGGGAAACCGGTCTTTGGGAAATATCTTCTGGGCAACTTGAACCAAACCCAGCTTCTCCAAATGTCTTACTTTTTGGTGTCTATATACGCCGGGATCCGGAGTCATGGATGATCCTGCGGTCCTGTGTCATGGATTGCGAGTCCTGGATCTTGAGTCGTGGCTGTGGTCCTGGATCATAAGTCCTGGATGGATATACTCGTGGATTCATCTTCCTATTATACACACATGCATTTCCAAACATTTGGACTACCTATGTTGCAAATGTATTATCTTTTCAATTTACACACGGCATCTATTGCACGTCTGTCCGTCCTGGGAGAGGGATCCCTCCTCTGTTGCTCTCCCTGAGGTTTCTCCATGTTCCCCTTTAAACTGTGGGGTTTCTCTGGAAGTGTTTCCTTGTACGATGTGAGGGTCTAAGGACAGAGGGTCTAAGGACAGAGGGTCTGAGGACAGAGGGTCTGAAGGACAGAGGGTGTCGTATTGTCATACTGATATTCTGTACAAACTGTGAAGTCCACTGAGACAAATGTAACATTTGTGATATTGGGCTATATAAATAAACATTGATTGATTGATTGATTGATTGATTGATTGATTGATTGATTGATTGATTGAAATTGTAAAAGAATGCATCAAATAGTTGATCCAATAATGTATCTTAAAACTGCAAATGTCAACCTCATGGTGGCGTTAGATCAAAAGTCAAAGCTTCACTAAAGTTATTGAGGTTCATCCTCTGAGGAACATGAATGTCCGCACCGAATTGTATGAGAATGCATCCAATTGTTGAAATCAATATCTTAGTACAGCCAATATTAACCTCATGGTGGCGTTAGAGGTAAAGACAGAGCATAACACAAAGTTATGGGGTTCATCCTCTGGGGAACATGATGAATCCAACTGTTGATCAAAGTTCGTGAACCAATACCACAAATGTGAACCTTATGGTTGCGTTGAAGGAACATTCAAAGGATTACCAGAGTCATTGGGATTTATCTTCAGGAGGAAACGAATGTCTAAACCAAACTGTATGAAAATGCATTCCAAATATGTGACTTCTTGTAAGGATGTGCAGTTCTCCCTCCTTCTGCTTCTCTTTTTGTTTCATGCTTGTTTGTATCTGTCTGTCTTCCTGGCTGGGCGTGGCTGACCTACTTTCAGTTCCCACCAATTCACCTCCGCAGCTGCTACTCATCATCCTGATTCATCTACTCACCCACACCTGCTTATACACCCGGCTTCCTCATCCAGTATTCACCAGGTTGTCGCCATAGATACACTGGCAACACGTATTGAGTCAAGTTATATTCCTAAAACCTGTATTTCTCTGCCCAGAATCCGTCTGCTACTCTGCCCGCCACGTCCAGCCAACACCACCTCGTCAGCGAACCTCTGATTATCTTCACTATCAGCTCCAGCCTGCTCAGTCAATTCAACTCTGATTCCCCGGCTCATCTCACCCGTGTTCCGCTGCGAATCTCCGAACACCGGCTTCAGCCTGCTCTCTCCGACATCCTCCGGATCTTCAGGACCTCCACTCTCCCCCCCC
>NW_011334773.1:664342-666211 GCF_000735185.1 Notothenia coriiceps
GAGTGCTTTGTTTTGAAATCACTTCCGCGAGTTTCGAAGTTATGAATGAACCCGCCCCGCTCGACCTTCTGAGCCAATCACAGCGCGATAATGACCGTTTCAACCATGGTTGCGTTCGGATAATCCAAAAATCAGCTCCTAAATTCTAACCCTATCGTCTATCCCTTGACCTCTGAGTGAAAGGTCTCGGGGTTAAGGGATAGTGGATAGGAGAATCCAAAAGGACTTAGGAGAAGAGACTGCGGTACTTTAGGGAATCCGAATGCACTTTCACTATCTGACGTGTTTATGATGCGCCAGCTGACGTCATTGTGTGCGTCTGCTGCTGTGGGGAAACTAGGGAAACTACAGTTTTCTATACAGCGGACTACAACATGGATGTTTAATAAGAAGGAGAGACTCATCTAGAGACTCTGCANCCCCCCCGTAGTTATTCCCAGATCCGGATTATTTGAATTTTGAGTTGGAAATTAAATTATTTTTGCTTCTATACTCACGTCTCCTCCCTTCCGTGTTTGTATTGAGGGTTCAGCCTGTAAGCGCTCTTTGAGCATAACACTTATACCAAAAAGGTTAGATCAGACGTCAATGGAAAACCAGTTTTTGGGATACAACTTCTGGGCAACTTGAACCAAATTGTATAAGAATGCATCTAATAGGTGATCCAATAATGTATCTTAAAACTGCAAATATCAACCTCATGGTGGCGTTAGATTAAAGTCAAAGCTTCACTAAAGTTATTGAGATGTATCCTCTGGGGAACATGAATGGCTTAACCAGATTTTATGAGAATGCATCCAATTATTGATCGAAGAATCTCAATTTAAAACTTCAAATATCGACCTCAGGGTGGCGTTAGAGGTAAAGACAGATGACGACAAACGTATTGGGGATTATCTCTTGCGATCATGAATATCTCAACATAATGTCATTGCAATGCATGTTGTCCTCCATAGTGGACGGACATTTGCCTTCCCCAGCGTCCTTTGCATTGCTTAAGAAACCATGTATATTCATGGCGACCGTCTCTGTCTTTGTTCAGTATGTAGATCTCGACAAACAAACATTAATCTTGTTGTTGAAAGTTGTCGCAGTAAAGACACAGATTAACGACATGCATATGAAGAGTCCAGCCTCTCTTTTCTCTGCACAGACACTAACGTATGGCAGAAGATGGTCCATGTTTCACCTGATCAGCGTCCTGTATAGTGTTTGCCACGCTCCAGCGACTCAGCAGTTACTCAGAGTGTCTGCAGATAAATGATTGCTCGGATGGATGACTGTGCAGCTGGGCCTCAGGAAGCATGTTCTGCTGCAGGCGTTCTGTTCATCTGACGGTTCATGGATTCAAGGATTCAATGCTTTTGTTGTCATTCGTACATACTGTAGCTACAGTGTGGATGCAACTCTGAGGTCACAGGCCCCTCCAACAGTGCAACACAATAAAACAGAGGTGGCAATTGTGGTGGAAATCCCACACTTAATCACCTTCTGGTGAGAAAAGAACAAATTTACAAGCTTAAACCAAAGTTGTGTTATTTAAAGTGGACCTATCATGCTATATTTGAATAACATAGTGTAGGACCATACCTATATAAGGCATATTTATACTTTTTATTTTTCAAAATACCAAACAGATCATGCATTTTAGCCATTCCTCATTTCGCTCAATGTAACACGTCTTTGCATTGGGCTTGATTCTGTAGAGACTCTGCACCGTGCTCTGATGCTGTTGCTTTATGCTTTATGAACAACAGAGAAACATATTCTTCATGACCAAAGTTGGAATTGAAATAAAAAATGAAAGTGAAACTTCTGCTCGTCACCCTCTCCCTCCGGTCCACATTAATACAAATGATCCCAATACGT